>NC_088236.1:22484632-22784632 GCF_036934945.1 Oncorhynchus masou masou | reverse complement strand
TGTTACTAGCTCCAACAGTGCGGTGGAATGTCTTGTGTTACTAGCTCCAACAGTGCGGTAGAATGTCTTGTATTACTAGCTCCAACAGTGCGGTAGAATGTCTTGTGTTACTAGCTCCAACAGTGTGGTATAATGTCTTGTGTTACTAGCTCCAACAGTATAGTAGAATGTCTTGTGTTACTAGCTCCAACAGTATAGTAGAATGTCTTGTGTTACTAGCTCCAACAGTATAGTAGAATGTATTGTGTTACTAGCTCCAACAGTACAGTAGAATGTCTTGTGTTACGAGCTCCACCAGTACAGTATAATGTTTTGTGTTACTAGCTCCAACAGTACAGTAGAATGTATTGTGTTACTAGCTCCAACAGTATAGTAGAATGTCTTGTGTTACGAGCTCCAACAGTATAGTAGAATGTCTTGTGTTACTCACTCCAATAGTGCAATAGAATGTCTTGTATTACTAGCTCCAACAGTACAGTAGAATGTCTTGTGTTACGAGCTCCACCAGTACAGTATAATGTTTTGTGTTACTAGCTCCAACAGTACAGTAGAATGTCTTGTGTTACTAGCTACAACAGTACAGTAGAATGTCTTGTGTTACTAGCTCCAACAGTACAGTAGAATGTCTTGTGTTACTAGCTACAACAGTACAGTAGAATGTCTTGTGTTACGAGCTCCAACAGTACAGTAGAATGTCTTGTGTTACAAGCTCCAACAGTACAGTAGAATGTCTTGTGTTGCTAGCTCCAACAGTATAGTAGAATGTATTGTGTTACTTGCTCCAACAGTACAGTAGAATGTCTTGTGTTACTAGCTCCAACAGTACAGTAGAATGTCTTGTGTTACTAGCTACAACAGTACAGTAGAATGTCTTGTGTTACGAGCTCCAACAGTACAGTAGAATGTCTTGTGTTACAAGCTCCAACAGTACAGTAGAATGTCTTGTGTTGCTAGCTCCAACAGTATAGTAGAATGTATTGTGTTACTTGCTCCAACAGTACAGTAGAATGTCTTGTGTTACTAGCTCCAACAGTAGAGTAGAATGTATTGTGTTACTAGCTCCAACAGTGCAGTAGAATGTATTGTGTTACTAGCTCTAATAGTGCAATAGAAGGTCTTGTGATACTAGCTCCAATAGTGCATAGAATGTCTTGTGTTACTAGCTCCAACAGTACAGTAGAATGTCTTGTGTTACGAGCTCCGACAGTACAGTAGAATGTCTTGTGTTCCTATCTCCAACAGTGCAGTAGAATGTCTTGTGTTACTTGCTCCAACAGTACAGTAGAATGTCTTGTGTTACGAGCTCCAACAGTACAGTAGAATGTATTGTGTTACAAGCTCCAACAGTACAGTAGAATGTCTTGTGTTACTAGCTCCAACAGTGTAGTATAATGTCTTGTGTTACTAGCTCCAACAGTATAGTAGAATGTCTTGTGTTACTAGCTCCAACAGTATAGTAGAATGTATTGTGTTACTAGCTCCAACAGTATAGTAGAATGTCTTGTGTTACGAGCTCCAACAGTTTAGTAGAATGTATTGTGTTACTAGCTCCAACAGTACAGTAGAATGCCTTGTGTTTCTAGCTACAACAGTACAGTAGAATGTCTTGTGTTACTAGCTCCAACAGTACAGTAGAATGTCTTGTGTTACGAGCTCCAACAGTACAGTAGAATGTATTGTGTTACAAGCTCCAACAGTACAGTAGAATGTCTTGTGTTACTAGCTCCAACAGTGTAGTATAATGTCTTGTGTTACTAGCTCCAACAGTATAGTAGAATGTCTTGTGTTACTAGCTCCAACAGTATAGTAGAATGTATTGTGTTACTAGCTCCAACAGTATAGTAGAATGTCTTGTGTTACGAGCTCCAACAGTTTAGTAGAATGTATTGTGTTACTAGCTCCAACAGTATAGTAGAATGTCTTGTGTTACGAGCTCCGACAGTACAGTAGAATGTCTTGTGTTCCTAGCTCCAACAGTGCAGTAGAATGTCTTGGGTTACTAGCTCCAACAGTACAGTCAAATGTATTGTGTTACTAGCTCCAACAGTACAGTAGAATGTCTTGTGTTACGAGCTCCACCAGTACAGTATAATGTTTTGTGTTACTAGCTCCAACAGTACAGTAGAATGTATTGTGTTACTAGCTCCAACAGTATAGTAGAATGTCTTGTGTTACGAGCTCCAACAGTATAGTAGAATGTCTTGTGTTACTCACTCCAATAGTGCAATAGAATGTCTTGTATTACTAGCTCCAACAGTACAGTAGAATGTCTTGTGTCACTATCTCCAACAGTACAGTAGAATGTCTTGTGTTACTAGCTACAACAGTACAGTAGAATGTCTTGTGTTACTAGCTCCAACAGTACAGTAGAATGTCTTGTGTTACTAGCTACAACAGTACAGTAGAATGTCTTGTGTTACTAGCTCCAACAGTACAGTAGAATGTCTTGTGTTACAAGCTCCAACAGTACAGTAGAATGTCTTGTGTTACTAGCTCCAACAGTATAGTAGAATGTATTGTGTTACTTGCTCCAACAGTACAGTAGAATGTCTTGTGTTACTAGCTCCAACAGTAGAGTAGAATGTCTTGTGTTACTAGCTCCAACAGTGTAGTAGAATGTCTTGTGTTACTAGCTCCAACAGTACAGTAGAATGTCTTGTGTTACTAGCTCCAACAGTACAGTAGAATGTCTTGTGTTACTAGCTCCAACAGTATAGTAGAATGTATTGTGTTACTAGCTCCAACAGTATAGTAGAATGTCTTGTGTTACTAGCTCCAACAGTGTAGCAGAATGTATTGTGTTACTAGCTCCAACAATGTAGAAGAATGTATTGGATTACTATATCCAACAGTGTAGTAGAATGTATTGTGTTACTAGCTCCAGCAGTACAGTAGAAAGTCTTGTGTTAATAGCTCCAACAGTGTGGTAGAATGTATTGTGTTACTAGCTCCAACAGTGCGTTAGAATGTCTTGTGTTACTAGCTCCAACAGTACGGTAGAATGTCTTGTGTTACTAGCTCCAACAGTGCGGTGGAATGTCTTGTGTTACTAGCTCCAACAGTGCGGTAGAATGTCTTGTATTACTAGCTCCAACAGTGCGGTAGAATGTCTTGTGTTACTAGCTCCAACAGTGTGGTATAATGTCTTGTGTTACTAGCTCCAACAGTATAGTAGAATGTCTTGTGTTACTAGCTCCAACAGTATAGTAGAATGTCTTGTGTTACTAGCTCCAACAGTATAGTAGAATGTATTGTGTTACTAGCTCCAACAGTACAGTAGAATGTCTTGTGTTACGAGCTCCACCAGTACAGTATAATGTTTTGTGTTACTAGCTCCAACAGTACAGTAGAATGTATTGTGTTACTAGCTCCAACAGTACAGTAGAATGTCTTGTGTTACTAGCTCCAACAGTACAGTAGAATGTCTTGTGTTACTAGCTCCAACAGTATAGTAGAATGTATTGTGTTACTAGCTCCAACAGTATAGTAGAATGTCTTGTGTTACTAGCTCCAACAGTGTAGCAGAATGTATTGTGTTACTAGCTCCAACAATGTAGAAGAATGTATTGGATTACTATATCCAACAGTGTAGTAGAATGTATTGTGTTACTAGCTCAGCAGTACAGTAGAAAGTCTTGTGTTAATAGCTCCAACAGTGTGGTGGAATGTATTGTGTTACTAGCTCCAACAGTGCGTTAGAATGTCTTGTGTTACTAGCTCCAACAGTACGGTAGAATGTCTTGTGTTACTAGCTCCAACAGTGCGGTGGAATGTCTTGTGTTACTAGCTCCAACAGTGCGGTAGAATGTCTTGTATTACTAGCTCCAACAGTGCGGTAGAATGTCTTGTGTTACTAGCTCCAACAGTGTGGTATAATGTCTTGTGTTACTAGCTCCAACAGTATAGTAGAATGTCTTGTGTTACTAGCTCCAACAGTATAGTAGAATGTCTTGTGTTACTAGCTCCAACAGTATAGTAGAATGTATTGTGTTACTAGCTCCAACAGTACAGTAGAATGTCTTGTGTTACGAGCTCCACCAGTACAGTATAATGTTTTGTGTTACTAGCTCCAACAGTACAGTAGAATGTATTGTGTTACTAGCTCCAACAGTATAGTAGAATGTCTTGTGTTACGAGCTCCAACAGTATAGTAGAATGTCTTGTGTTACTCACTCCAATAGTGCAATAGAATGTCTTGTATTACTAGCTCCAACAGTACAGTAGAATGTCTTGTGTTACGAGCTCCACCAGTACAGTATAATGTTTTGTGTTACTAGCTCCAACAGTACAGTAGAATGTCTTGTGTTACTAGCTACAACAGTACAGTAGAATGTCTTGTGTTACTAGCTCCAACAGTACAGTAGAATGTCTTGTGTTACTAGCTACAACAGTACAGTAGAATGTCTTGTGTTACGAGCTCCAACAGTACAGTAGAATGTCTTGTGTTACAAGCTCCAACAGTACAGTAGAATGTCTTGTGTTGCTAGCTCCAACAGTATAGTAGAATGTATTGTGTTACTTGCTCCAACAGTACAGTAGAATGTCTTGTGTTACTAGCTCCAACAGTAGAGTAGAATGTCTTGTGTTACTAGCTCCAACAGTGTAGTAGAATGTCTTGTGTTACTAGCTCCAACAGTACAGTAGAATGTCTTGTGTTACTAGCTCCAACAGTATAGTAGAATGTATTGTGTTACTAGCTCCAACAGTGCGGTAGAATGTCTTGTGTTACTAGCTCCAACAGTGCTGTAGAATGTCTTGTGTTACTAGCTCCAACAGTGCGGTAGAATGTCTTGTGTTACTAGCTCCAACAGTGCAGTAGAATGTCTTGGGTTACTAGCTCCAACAGTACAGTCGAATGTATTGTGTTACTAGCTCCAACAGTACAGTAGAATGTCTTGTGTTACGAGCTCCACCAGTACAGTATAATGTTTTGTGTTACTAGCTCCAACAGTACAGTAGAATGTATTGTGTTACTAGCTCCAACAGTATAGTAGAATGTCTTGTGTTACGAGCTCCAACAGTATAGTAGAATGTCTTGTGTTACTCACTCCAATAGTGCAATAGAATGTCTTGTATTACTAGCTCCAACAGTACAGTAGAATGTCTTGTGTCACTATCTCCAACAGTACAGTAGAATGTCTTGTGTTACTAGCTACAACAGTACAGTAGAATGTCTTGTGTTACTAGCTCCAACAGTACAGTAGAATGTCTTGTGTTACTAGCTACAACAGTATAGTAGAATGTCTTGTGTTACTCACTCCAATAGTGCAATAGAATGTCTTGTATTACTAGCTCCAACAGTACAGTAGAATGTCTTGTGTCACTATCTCCAACAGTACAGTAGAATGTCTTGTGTTACTAGCTACAACAGTACAGTAGAATGTCTTGTGTTACTAGCTCCAACAGTACAGTAGAATGTCTTGTGTTACTAGCTCCAACAGTACAGTAGAATGTCTTGTGTTACAAGCTCCAACAGTACAGTAGAATGTCTTGTGTTACTAGCTCCAACAGTATAGTAGAATGTCTTGTGTTACTAGCTCCAACAGTACAGTAGAATGTCTTGTGTTACTAGCTCCAACAGTACAGTAGAATGTCTTGTGTTACTAGCTCCAACAGTACAGTAGAATGTCTTGTGTTACTAGCTCCAACAGTACAGTAGAATGTATTGTGTTACTAGCTCCAACAGTATAGTAGAATGTCTTGTGTTACTAGCTCCAACAGTGTAGCAGAATGTATTGTGTTACTAGCTCCAACAATGTAGAAGAATGTATTGGATTACTATATCCAACAGTGTTGTAGAATGTATTGTGTTACTAGCTCCAACAGTGCGGTAGAATGTCTTGTGTTACTAGCTCCAACAGTGTAGTAGAATGTATTGTGTTACTAGCTCCAACAGTGCGGTAGAATGTCTTGTGTTACTAGCTCCAACAGTGCGGTGGAATGTCTTTTGTTACTAGCTCCAACAGTGCGGTAGAATGTCTTGTATTACTAGCTCCAACAGTGCGGTAGAATGTCTTGTGTTACTAGCTCCAACAGTGCGGTAGAATGTCTTGTGTTACTTTATCCAACAGTACAGTAGAATGTCTTGTGTTACAAGCTCCCAACAGTACAGTAGAATGTCTTGTGTTACAAGCTCCAACAGTACAGTAGAATGTCTTGTGTTACAAGCCCCAACAGTACAGTAGAATGTCTTGTGTTACAAGCTCCAACAGTACAGTAGAATGTCTTGTGTTACAAGCCCCAACAGTACAGTAGAACGTCTTGTGCTACTAGCTCCAACAGTGCAGTAGAATGTCTCGTGTTACGAGCTCCGACAGTACAGTAGAATGTCTTGTGTTACTAGCTCCAACAGTACAGTAGAATGCCTTGTGTTACTAGCTCCAACAGTGTAGTAGAATGTCTTGTGTTACTTGCTCCAACAGTACAGTAGAATGTATTGTGTTACTAGCTCCAACAGTATAGTAGAATGTATTGTGTTACTATCTCCAACAGTACAGTAGAATGTCTTGTGTCACTATCTCCAACAGTACAGTAGAATGTCTTGTGTTACTAGCTACAACAGTACAGTAGAATGTCTTGTGTTACTAGCTCCAACAGTACAGTAGAATGTCTTGTGTTACTAGCTACAACAGTACAGTAGAATGTCTTGTGTTACGAGCTCCAACAGTACAGTAGAATGTCTTGTGTTACAAGCTCCAACAGTACAGTAGAATGTCTTGTGTTGCTAGCTCCAACAGTATAGTAGAATGTATTGTGTTACTTGCTCCAACAGTACAGTAGAATGTCTTGTGTTACTAGCTCCAACAGTAGAGTAGAATGTCTTGTGTTACTAGCTCCAACAGTGTAGTAGAATGGCTTGTTACTAGCGCCAACGGTACAGTAGAATGTCTTGTGTTACTAGCTCCAACAGTATAGTAGAATGGCTTGTGTTACTAGCTCCAACAGTACAGTATAATGTCTTGTGTTACTAGCTCCAACAGTACAGTAGAATGTCTTGTGTTACTAGCTCCAATAGTGCAATAGAAGGTATTGTGTTACTAGCTCCAATAGTGCATAGAATGTCTTGTGTTACTAGCTCCAACATTGTAGTAGAATGTCATGTGTTATGAGCTCCAACAGTATAGTAGAATGTCTTGTATTACGAGCTCCAACAGTGCAGTAGAATGTCTTGTGTTACTAGCTCCAACAGTGCAGGAGAGTGTCTTGTGTTACTAGCTCCAACAGTACAGTAGAATGTCTTGTGTTACTAGCTACAACAGTACAGTAGAATGTCTTGTGTTACTAGCTCCAACAGTACAGTAGAATGTCTTGTGTTCCTAGCTCCAACAGTGCAGTAGAATGTCTTGGGTTACTAGCTCCAACAGTACAGTAGAATGTCTTGTGTTACTAGCTCCAACAGTACAGTAGAATGTCCTGTATTACTATCTCCAACAGTACAGTAGAATGTCTTGTGTTACTAGCTCCAATAGTGCAATAGAAGGTATTGTGTTACTAGCTCCAATAGTGCATAGAATGTCTTGTGTTACTAGCTCCAACATTGTAGTAGAATGTCATGTGTTATGAGCTCCAACAGTATAGTAGAATGTCTTGTATTACGAGCTCCAACAGTGCAGTAGAATGTCTTGTGTTACTAGCTCCAACAGTACAGTAGAATGTCTTGGGTTACTAGCTCCAACAGTACAGCAGAATGTCTTGTGTTACTAGCTCCAACAGTACAGTAGAATGTCTTGTGTTACTAGCTACAACAGTACAGTAGAATGTCTTGTGTTACTAGCTCCAACAGTACAGGAGAATGTCTTGTGTTACTAGCTCCAACAGTACAGTAGAATGTCTTGTGTTACTAGCTACAACAGTACAGTAGAATGTCTTGTGTTACTAGCTCCAACAGTACAGTAGAATGTCTTGTGTTCCTAGCTCCAATAGTGCAGTAGAATGTCTTGGGTTACTAGCTCCAACAGTACAGTAGAATGTCTTGTGTTACTAGCTCCAACAGTACAGAAGAATGTCCTGTATTACTATCTCCAACAGTACAGTAGAATGTCTTGTGTTACTAGCTCCAATAGTGCAATAGAAGGTATTGTGTTACTAGCTCCAATAGTGCATAGAATGTCTTGTGTTACTAGCTCCAACAGTGTAGTAGAATGTCTTGTGTTACTAGCTCCAACAGTGTAGTAGAATGTATTGTGTTACTAGCTCCAACAGTATAGTAGAATGTCTTGTGTTACTAGCTCCAACAGTGTAGTAGAATGTCTTGTGTTACTAGCTCCAACAGTATAGTAGAATGTCTTGTGTTACTAGCTCCAACAGTATAGTAGAATGTCTTGTGTTACTAGCTCCAACAGTACAGTAGAATGTCCTGTGTTACTAGCTCCAATAGTGCAATAGAAGGTTTTGTGTTACTAGCTCCAATAGTGCATAGAATGTCTTGTGTTACTAGCTCCAACAGTGTAGTAGAATGTCTTGTGTTACTAGCTCCAACAGTGTAGTAGAATGTATTGTGTTACTAGCTCCAACAGTATAGTAGAATGTCTTGTGTTACTAGCTCCAACAGTGTAGTAGAATGTATTGTGTTACTAGCTCCAACAGTATAGTAGAATGTATGGTGTTACTAGCTCCAACAGTATAGTAGAATGTATTGTGTTACTAGCTCCAACAGTGTAGTAGAATGTATTGTGTTACTAGCTCCAAAAGTATAGTAGAATGTCTTGTGTTCCTAGCTCCAACAGTGCAGTAGAATGTCTTGTGTTACTCGCTCCAACAGTACAGTAGAATGCCTTGTGTTACTAGCTACAACAGTACAGTAGAATGTATTGTGTTACTAGCTCCAACAGTACAGTGGAATGTCTTGTGTTACGAGCTCCAACAGTACAGTAGAATGTATTGTGTTACAAGCTCCAACAGTACAGTAGAATGTCTTGTGTTACTAGCTCCAACAGTGTAGTATAATAGAATGTCTTGTGTTACTAGCTCCAACAGTGTAGTAGAATGTATTGTGTTACTAGCTCCAACAGTATAGTAGAATGTATTGTGTTACTAGCTCCAACAGTATAGTAGAATGTATTGTGTTACTAGCTCCAACAGTGCAGTAGAATGTATTGTGTTACTAGCTCCAACAGTGCAGTAGAATGTATTGTGTTACTAGCTCTAATAGTGCAATAGAAGGTCTTGTGATACTAGCTCCAATAGTGCATAGAATGTCTTGTGTT
This sequence comes from Oncorhynchus masou masou, assembly GCF_036934945.1. NCBI lineage: Eukaryota > Metazoa > Chordata > Actinopteri > Salmoniformes > Salmonidae > Oncorhynchus > Oncorhynchus masou. The sequence goes on along the minus strand of NC_088236.1, from coordinate 22,775,426 downwards.
ACTAGCTCCAACAGTACAGTAGAATGTCTTGTGTTACGAGCTCCGACAGTACAGTAGAATGTCTTGTGTTCCTATCTCCAACAGTGCAGTTGAATGTCTTGTGTTACTAGCTCCAACAGTACAGTAGAATGCCTTGTGTTTCTAGCTACAACAGTACAGTAGAATGTCTTGTGTTACTAGCTCCAACAGTACAGTAGAATGTCTTGTGTTACGAGCTCCAACAGTACAGTAGAATGTATTGTGTTACAAGCTCCAACAGTACAGTAGAATGTCTTGTGTTACTAGCTCCAACAGTGTAGTATAATGTCTTGTGTTACTAGCTCCAACAGTATAGTAGAATGTCTTGTGTTACTAGCTCCAACAGTATAGTAGAATGTATTGTGTTACTAGCTCCAACAGTATAGTAGAATGTCTTGTGTTACGAGCTCCAACAGTTTAGTAGAATGTATTGTGTTACTAGCTCCAACAGTATAGTAGAATGTCTTGTGTTACGAGCTCCGACAGTACAGTAGAATGTCTTGTGTTCCTAGCTCCAACAGTGCAGTAGAATGTCTTGGGTTACTAGCTCCAACAGTACAGTCAAATGTATTGTGTTACTAGCTCCAACAGTACAGTAGAATGTCTTGTGTTACGAGCTCCACCAGTACAGTATAATGTTTTGTGTTACTAGCTCCAACAGTACAGTAGAATGTATTGTGTTACTAGCTCCAACAGTATAGTAGAATGTCTTGTGTTACAAGCTCCAACAGTATAGTAGAATGTCTTGTGTTACTCACTCCAATAGTGCAATAGAATGTCTTGTATTACTAGCTCCAACAGTACAGTAGAATGTCTTGTGTCACTATCTCCAACAGTACAGTAGAATGTCATGTGTTACTAGCTACAACAGTACAGTAGAATGTCTTGTGTTACTAGCTCCAACAGTACAATAGAATGTCTTGTGTTACTAGCTACAACAGTACAGTAGAATGTCTTGTGTTACTAGCTCCAACAGTACAGTAGAATGTCTTGTGTTACAAGCTCCAACAGTACAGTAGAATGTCTTGTGTTACTAGCTCCAACAGTATAGTAGAATGTATTGTGTTACTTGCTCCAACAGTACAGTAGAATGTCTTGTGTTACTAGCTCCAACAGTAGAGTAGAATGTCTTGTGTTACTAGCTCCAACAGTGTAGTAGAATGTCTTGTGTTACTAGCTCCAACAGTACAGTAGAATGTCTTGTGTTACTAGCTCCAACAGTACAGTAGAATGTCTTGTGTTACTAGCTCCAACAGTATAGTAGAATGTATTGTGTTACTAGCTCCAACAGTATAGTAGAATGTCTTGTGTTACTAGCTCCAACAGTGTAGCAGAATGTATTGTGTTACTAGCTCCAACAATGTAGAAGAATGTATTGGATTACTATATCCAACAGTGTAGTAGAATGTATTGTGTTACTAGCTCCAGCAGTACAGTAGAAAGTCTTGTGTTAATAGCTCCAACAGTGTGGTAGAATGTATTGTGTTACTAGCTCCAACAGTGCGGTAGAATGTCTTGTGTTACTAGCTCCAACAGTACGGTAGAATGTCTTGTGTTACTAGCTCCAACAGTGCGGTGGAATGTCTTGTGTTACTAGCTCCAACAGTGCGGTAGAATGTCTTGTATTACTAGCTCCAACAGTGCGGTAGAATGTCTTGTGTTACTAGCTCCAACAGTGTGGTAGAATGTCTTGTGTTACTAGCTCCAACAGTATAGTAGAATGTCTTGTGTTACTAGCTCCAACAGTATAGTAGAATGTCTTGTGTTACTAGCTCCAACAGTATAGTAGAATGTATTGTGTTACTAGCTCCAACAGTACAGTAGAATGTCTTGTGTTACGAGCTCCACCAGTACAGTATAATGTTTTGTGTTACTAGCTCCAACAGTACAGTAGAATGTATTGTGTTACTAGCTCCAACAGTATAGTAGAATGTCTTGTGTTACGAGCTCCAACAGTATAGTAGAATGTCTTGTGTTACTCACTCCAATAGTGCAATAGAATGTCTTGTATTACTAGCTCCAACAGTACAGTAGAATGTCTTGTGTTACGAGCTCCACCAGTACAGTATAATGTTTTGTGTTACTAGCTCCAACAGTACAGTAGAATGTCTTGTGTTACTAGCTACAACAGTACAGTAGAATGTCTTGTGTTACTAGCTCCAACAGTACAGTAGAATGTCTTGTGTTACTAGCTACAACAGTACAGTAGAATGTCTTGTGTTACGAGCTCCAACAGTACAGTAGAATGTCTTGTGTTACAAGCTCCAACAGTACAGTAGAATGTCTTGTGTTGCTAGCTCCAACAGTATAGTAGAATGTATTGTGTTACTTGCTCCAACAGTACAGTAGAATGTCTTGTGTTACTAGCTCCAACAGTAGAGTAGAATGTCTTGTGTTACTAGCTCCAACAGTGTAGTAGAATGTCTTGTGTTACTAGCTCCAACAGTACAGTAGAATGTCTTGTGTTACTAGCTCCAACAGTATAGTAGAATGTATTGTGTTACTAGCTCCAACAGTGCGGTAGAATGTCTTGTGTTACTAGCTCCAACAGTGCGGTAGAATGTCTTGTGTTACTAGCTCCAACAGTGCGGTAGAATGTCTTGTGTTACTAGCTCCAACAGTACAGTCGAATGTATTGTGTTACTAGCTCCAACAGTACAGTAGAATGTCTTGTGTTACTAGCTCCAACAGTATAGTAGAATGTATTGTGTTACTAGCTCCAACAGTGCGGTAGAATGTCTTGTGTTACTAGCTCCAACAGTGCGGTAGAATGTCTTGTGTTACTAGCTCCAACAGTGCAGTAGAATGTCTTGGGTTACTAGCTCCAACAGTACAGTCGAATGTATTGTGTTACTAGCTCCAACAGTACAGTAGAATGTCTTGTGTTACGAGCTCCACCAGTACAGTATAATGTTTTGTGTTACTAGCTCCAACAGTACAGTAGAATGTATTGTGTTACTAGCTCCAACAGTATAGTAGAATGTCTTGTGTTACGAGCTCTAACAGTATAGTAGAATGTCTTGTGTTACTCACTCCAATAGTGCAATAGAATGTCTTGTATTACTAGCTCCAACAGTACAGTAGAATGTCTTGTGTCACTATCTCCAACAGTACAGTAGAATGTCTTGTGTTACTAGCTACAACAGTACAGTAGAATGTCTTGTGTTACTAGCTCCAACAGTACAGTAGAATGTCTTGTGTTACTAGCTACAACAGTACAGTAGAATGTCTTGTGTTACTAGCTCCAACAGTACAGTAGAATGTCTTGTGTTACAAGCTCCAACAGTACAGTAGAATGTCTTGTGTTACTAGCTCCAACAGTATAGTAGAATGTCTTGTGTTACTAGCTCCAACAGTACAGTAGAATGTCTTGTGTTACTAGCTCCAACAGTACAGTAGAATGTCTTGTGTTACTAGCTCCAACAGTACAGTAGAATGTCTTGTGTTACTAGCTCCAACAGTATAGTAGAATGTATTGTGTTACTAGCTCCAACAGTATAGTAGAATGTCTTGTGTTACTAGCTCCAACAGTGTAGCAGAATGTATTGTGTTACTAGCTCCAACAATGTAGAAGAATGTATTGGATTACTATATCCAACAGTGTTGTAGAATGTATTGTGTTACTAGCTCCAACAGTGCGGTAGAATGTCTTGTGTTACTAGCTCCAACAGTGTAGTAGAATGTATTGTGTTACTAGCTCCAACAGTGCGGTAGAATGTCTTGTGTTACTAGCTCCAACAGTGCGGTGGAATGTCTTTTGTTACTAGCTCCAACAGTGCGGTAGAATGTCTTGTATTACTAGCTCCAACAGTGCGGTAGAATGTCTTGTGTTACTAGCTCCAACAGTGTGGTAGAATGTCTTGTGTTACTTTATCCAACAGTACAGTAGAATGTCTTGTGTTACAAGCTCCCAACAGTACAGTAGAATGTCTTGTGTTACAAGCTCCAACAGTACAGTAGAATGTCTTGTGTTACAAGCCCCAACAGTACAGTAGAATGTCTTGTGTTACAAGCTCCAACAGTACAGTAGAATGTCTTGTGTTACAAGCCCCAACAGTACAGTAGAACGTCTTGTGCTACTAGCTCCAACAGTGCAGTAGAATGTCTCGTGTTACGAGCTCCGACAGTACAGTAGAATGTCTTGTGTTACTAGCTCCAACAGTACAGTAGAATGTCTTGTGTTACTAGCTCCAACAGTGTAGTAGAATGTCTTGTGTTACTTGCTCCAACAGTACAGTAGAATGTATTGTGTTACTAGCTACAACAGTATAGTAGAATGTATTGTGTTACTATCTCCAACAGTACAGTAGAATGTCTTGTGTCACTATCTCCAACAGTGCAGTAGAATGTCTTGTGTTACAAGCTCCAACAGTACAGTAGAATGTCTTGTGTTACAAGCTCCAACAGTACAGTAGAATGTCTTGTGTTACTAGCTCCAACAGTATAGTAGAATGTATTGTGTTACTTGCTCCAACAGTGTAGTAGAATGTATTGTGTTACAAGCTCCAACAGTACAGTAGAATGTATTGTGTTACTAGCTCCAACAGTATAGTAGAATGTCTTGTGTTACTAGCTCCAACAGTGTAGCAGAATGTATTGTTTTACTAGCTCCAACAATGTAGAAGAATGTATTGGATTACTAAATCCAACAGTGTAGTACAATGTATTGTGTTACTAGCTCCAACAGTACAGTAGAATGTCTTGTGTTACTTGCTCCAACAGTGTAGTAGAATGGATTGTGTTACTAGCTCCAACAGTGCGGTAGAATGTCTTGTGTTACTAGCTCCAACAGTGCGGTGGAATGTCTTGTGTTACTAGCTCCAACAGTGCGGTAGAATGTCTTGTATTACTAGCTCCAACAGTGCGGTAGAATGTCTTGTGTTACTAGCTCCAACAGTGTGGTAGAATGTCTTATGTTACTTTATCCAACAGTACAGTAGAATGTCTTGTGTTACAAGCTCCCAACAGTACAGTAGAATGTCTTGTGTTACAAGCTCCAACAGTACAGTCGAATGTCTTGTGTTACAAGCCCCAACAGTACAGTAGAATGTCTTGTGTTACAAGCTCCAACAGTACAGTAGAATGTCTTGTGTTACAAGCCCCAACAGTACAGTAGAACGTCTTGTGCTACTAGCTCCAACAGTGCAGTAGAATGTCTCGTATTACGAGCTCCGACAGTACAGTAGAATGTCTTGTGTTACAAGCTCCCAACAGTACAGTAGAATGTCTTGTGTTACAAGCTCCAACAGTACAGTAGAATGTCTTGTGTTACAAGCCCCAACAGTACAGTAGAACGTCTTGTGCTACTAGCTCCAACAGTGCAGTAGAATGTCTTGTGTTACTAGCTCCAACAGTGTAGTAGATTGTATTGTGTTACTAGCTCCAACAGTACAGTAGAAAGTCTTGTGTTAATAGCTCCAACAGTGTAGTAGAATGTATTGTGTTACTAGCTCCAACAGTGCGGTAGAATGTCTTGTGTTACTAGCTCCAACAGTGCGGTGGAATGTCTTGTGTTAATAGCTCCAGCAGTGCGGTGGAATGTCTTGTGTTACTAGCTCCAACAATGCGGTAGAATGTCTTGTATTACTAGCTCCAACAGTGCGGTAGAATGTCTTGTGTTACTAGCTCCAACAGTGTGGTAGAATGTCTTGTGTTTCTAGCTGCAACAGTTTTGTGAAATGCTTGCTGTACTCGCTCCAACAGTATAGTAGAATGTCTTGTGTTACAAGCTCCAACAATGTGGTAGAATGTCTTGTGTTACTTTATCCAACAGTACAGTAGAATGTCTTGTGTTACAAGCTCCCAACAGTACAGTAGAATGTCTTGTGTTACAAGCTCCAACAGTACAGTAGAATGTCTTGTGTTACAAGCCCCAACAGTACAGTAGAACGTCTTGTGCTACTAGCTCCAACAGTGCAGTAGAATGTCTTGTGTTACGAGCTCCGACAGTACAGTAGAATGTCTTGTGTTACTAGCTCCAACAGTACAGTAGAATGTCTTGTGTTACTAGCTCCAACAGTGTAGTAGAATGTCTTGTGTTACTTGCTCCAACAGTACAGTAGAATGTATTGTGTTACTAGCTCCAACAGTGCAGTACAATGTCTTCTGTTACTAGCTCCAACAGTGCAGTAGAATGTCTTGTGTTACAAGCTCCAACAGTACAGTAGAATGTCTTGGGTTACTATCTCCAACAGTACAGTAGATTGTATTGTGTTACTATCTCCAACAGTACAGTAGAATGTCTTGTGTTACGAGCTCCACCAGTACAGTATAATGTTTTGTGTTACTAGCTCCAACAGTACAGTAGAATGTATTGTGTTACTAGCTCCAACAGTATAGTAGAATGTCTTGTGTTACGAGCTCCAACAGTATAGTAGAATGTCTTGTGTTACTCACTCCAATAGTGCAATAGAATGTCTTGTATTACTAGCTCCAACAGTACAGTAGAATGTCTTGTGTCACTATCTCCAACAGTACAGTAGAATGTCTTGTGTTACTAGCTACAACAGTACAGTAGAATGTCTTGTGTTACTAGCTCCAACAGTACAGTAGAATGTCTTGTGTTACTAGCTACAACAGAACAGTAGAATGTCTTGTGTTACGAGCTCCACCAGTACAGTATAATGTTTTGTGTTACTAGCTCCAACAGTACAGTAGAATGTATTGTGTTACTAGCTCCAACAGTATAGTAGAATGTCTTGTGTTACGAGCTCTAACAGTATAGTAGAATGTCTTGTGTTACTCACTCCAATAGTGCAATAGAATGTCTTGTATTACTAGCTCCAACAGTACAGTAGAATGTCTTGTGTCACTATCTCCAACAGTACAGTAGAATGTCTTGTGTTACTAGCTACAACAGTACAGTAGAATGTCTTGTGTTACTAGCTCCAACAGTACAGTAGAATGTCTTGTGTTACTAGCTACAACAGTACAGTAGAATGTCTTGTGTTACTAGCTCCAACAGTACAGTAGAATGTCTTGTGTTACAAGCTCCAACAGTACAGTAGAATGTCTTGTGTTACTAGCTCCAACAGTATAGTAGAATGTCTTGTGTTACTAGCTCCAACAGTACAGTAGAATGTCTTGTGTTACTAGCTCCAACAGTACAGTAGAATGTCTTGTGTTACTAGCTCCAACAGTACAGTAGAATGTCTTGTGTTACTAGCTCCAACAGTATAGTAGAATGTATTGTGTTACTAGCTCCAACAGTATAGTAGAATGTCTTGTGTTACTAGCTCCAACAGTGTAGCAGAATGTATTGTGTTACTAGCTCCAACAATGTAGAAGAATGTATTGGATTACTATATCCAACAGTGTTGTAGAATGTATTGTGTTACTAGCTCCAACAGTGCGGTAGAATGTCTTGTGTTACTAGCTCCAACAGTGCGGTAGAATGTCTTGTGTTACTAGCTCCAACAGTGCGGTGGAATGTCTTTTGTTACTAGCTCCAACAGTGCGGTAGAATGTCTTGTATTACTAGCTCCAACAGTGCGGTAGAATGTCTTGTGTTACTAGCTCCAACAGTGTGGTAGAATGTCTTGTGTTACTTTATCCAACAGTACAGTAGAATGTCTTGTGTTACAAGCTCCCAACAGTACAGTAGAATGTCTTGTGTTACAAGCTCCAACAGTACAGTAGAATGTCTTGTGTTACAAGCCCCAACAGTACAGTAGAATGTCTTGTGTTACAAGCTCCAACAGTACAGTAGAATGTCTTGTGTTACAAGCCCCAACAGTACAGTAGAACGTCTTGTGCTACTAGCTCCAACAGTGCAGTAGAATGTCTCGTGTTACGAGCTCCGACAGTACAGTAGAATGTCTTGTGTTACTAGCTCCAACAGTACAGTAGAATGTCTTGTGTTACTAGCTCCAACAGTGTAGTAGAATGTCTTGTGTTACTTGCTCCAACAGTACAGTAGAATGTATTGTGTTACTAGCTACAACAGTATAGTAGAATGTATTGTGTTACTATCTCCAACAGTACAGTAGAATGTCTTGTGTCACTATCTCCAACAGTGCAGTAGAATGTCTTGTGTTACAAGCTCCAACAGTACAGTAGAATGTCTTGTGTTACAAGCTCCAACAGTACAGTAGAATGTCTTGTGTTACTAGCTCCAACAGTATAGTAGAATGTATTGTGTTACTTGCTCCAACAGTGTAGTAGAATGTATTGTGTTACAAGCTCCAACAGTACAGTAGAATGTATTGTGTTACTAGCTCCAACAGTATAGTAGAATGTCTTGTGTTACTAGCTCCAACAGTGTAGCAGAATGTATTGTTTTACTAGCTCCAACAATGTAGAAGAATGTATTGGATTACTAAATCCAACAGTGTAGTAGAATGTATTGTGTTACTAGCTCCAACAGTACAGTAGAATGTCTTGTGTTACTTGCTCCAACAGTGTAGTAGAATGGATTGTGTTACTAGCTCCAACAGTGCGGTAGAATGTCTTGTGTTACTAGCTCCAACAGTGCGGTGGAATGTCTTGTGTTACTAGCTCCAACAGTGCGGTAGAATGTCTTGTATTACTAGCTCCAACAGTGCGGTAGAATGTCTTGTGTTACTAGCTCCAACAGTGTGGTAGAATGTCTTATGTTACTTTATCCAACAGTACAGTAGAATGTCTTGTGTTACAAGCTCCCAACAGTACAGTAGAATGTCTTGTGTTACAAGCTCCAACAGTACAGTCGAATGTCTTGTGTTACAAGCCCCAACACTACAGTAGAATGTCTTGTGTTACAAGCTCCAACAGTACAGTAGAATGTCTTGTGTTACAAGCCCCAACAGTACAGTAGAACGTCTTGTGCTACTAGCTCCAACAGTGCAGTAGAATGTCTCGTATTACGAGCTCCGACAGTACAGTAGAATGTCTTGTGTTACAAGCTCCCAACAGTACAGTAGAATGTCTTGTGTTACAAGCTCCAACAGTACAGTAGAATGTCTTGTGTTACAAGCCCCAACAGTACAGTAGAACGTCTTGTGCTACTAGCTCCAACAGTGCAGTAGAATGTCTTGTGTTACTAGCTCCAACAGTGTAGCAGAATGTATTGTGTTATTAGCTCCAACAATGTAGAAGAATGTATTGGATTGCTAAATCCAACAGTGTAGTAGATTGTATTGTGTTACTAGCTCCAACAGTACAGTAGAAAGTCTTGTGTTAATAGCTCCAACAGTGTAGTAGAATGTATTGTGTTACTAGCTCCAACAGTGCGGTAGAATGTCTTGTGTTACTAGCTCCAACAGTGCGGTGGAATGTCTTGTGTTAATAGCTCCAGCAGTGCGGTGGAATGTCTTGTGTTACTAGCTCCAACAATGCGGTAGAATGTCTTGTATTACTAGCTCCAACAGTGCGGTAGAATGTCTTGTGTTACTAGCTCCAACAGTGTGGTAGAATGTCTTGTGTTTCTAGCTGCAACAGTTTTGTGAAATGCTTGCTGTACTCGCTCCAACAGTATAGTAGAATGTCTTGTGTTACAAGCTCCAACAATGTGGTAGAATGTCTTGTGTTACTTTATCCAACAGTACAGTAGAATGTCTTGTGTTACAAGCTCCCAACAGTACAGTAGAATGTCTTGTGTTACAAGCTCCAACAGTACAGTAGAATGTCTTGTGTTACAAGCCCCAACAGTACAGTAGAACGTCTTGTGCTACTAGCTCCAACAGTGCAGTAGAATGTCTTGTGTTACGAGCTCCGACAGTACAGTAGAATGTCTTGTGTTACTAGCTCCAACAGTACAGTAGAATGTCTTGTGTTACTAGCTCCAACAGTGTAGTAGAATGTCTTGTGTTACTTGCTCCAACAGTACAGTAGAATGTATTGTGTTACTAGCTCCAACAGTGCAGTACAATGTCTTCTGTTACTAGCTCCAACAGTGCAGTAGAATGTCTTGTGTTACAAGCTCCAACAGTACAGTAGAATGTCTTGGGTTACTATCTCCAACAGTACAGTAGATTGTATTGTGTTACTATCTCCAACAGTACAGTAGAATGTCTTGTGTTACGAGCTCCACCAGTACAGTATAATGTTTTGTGTTACTAGCTCCAACAGTACAGTAGAATGTATTGTGTTACTAGCTCCAACAGTATAGTAGAATGTCTTGTGTTACGAGCTCCAACAGTATAGTAGAATGTCTTGTGTTACTCACTCCAATAGTGCAATAGAATGTCTTGTATTACTAGCTCCAACAGTACAGTAGAATGTCTTGTGTCACTATCTCCAACAGTACAGTAGAATGTCTTGTGTTACTAGCTACAACAGTACAGTAGAATGTCTTGTGTTACTAGCTCCAACAGTACAGTAGAATGTCTTGTGTTACTAGCTACAACAGAACAGTAGAATGTCTTGTGTTACAAGCTCCAACAGTACAGTAGAATGTCTTGTGTTACAAGCTCCAACAGTACAGTAGAATGTCTTGTGTTACTAGCTCCAACAGTATAGTAGAATGTATTGTGTTACTTGCTCCAACAGTGTAGTAGAATGTATTGTGTTACAAGCTCCAACAGTACAGTAGAATGTATTGTGTTACTAGCTCCAACAGTATAGTAGAATGTCTTGTGTTACTAGCTCCAACAGTGTAGCAGAATGTATTGTTTTACTAGCTCCAACAATGTAGAAGAATGTATTGGATTACTAAATCCAACAGTGTAGTAGAATGTATTGTGTTACTAGCTCCAACAGTACAGTAGAATGTCTTGTGTTACTTGCTCCAACAGTGTAGTAGAATGGATTGTGTTACTAGCTCCAACAGTGCGGTAGAATGTCTTGTGTTACTAGCTCCAACAGTGCGGTGGAATGTCTTGTGTTACTAGCTCCAACAGTGCGGTAGAATGTCTTGTATTACTAGCTCCAACAGTGCGGTAGAATGTCTTGTGTTACTAGCTCCAACAGTGTGGTAGAATGTCTCATGTTACTTTATCCAACAGTACAGTAGAATGTCTTGTGTTACAAGCTCCCAACAGTACAGTAGAATGTCTTGTGTTACAAGCTCCAACAGTACAGTCGAATGTCTTGTGTTACAAGCCCCAACAGTACAGTAGAATGTCTTGTGTTACAAGCTCCAACAGTACAGTAGAATGTCTTGTGTTACAAGCCCCAACAGTACAGTAGAACGTCTTGTGCTACTAGCTCCAACAGTGCAGTAGAATGTCTCGTATTACGAGCTCCGACAGTACAGTAGAATGTCTTGTGTTACAAGCTCCCAACAGTACAGTAGAATGTCTTGTGTTACAAGCTCCAACAGTACAGTAGAATGTCTTGTGTTACAAGCCCCAACAGTACAGTAGAACGTCTTGTGCTACTAGCTCCAACAGTGCAGTAGAATGTCTTGTGTTACTAGCTCCAACAGTGTAGCAGAATGTATTGTGTTATTAGCTCCAACAATGTAGAAGAATGTATTGGATTGCTAAATCCAACAGTGTAGTAGATTGTATTGTGTTACTAGCTCCAACAGTACAGTAGAAAGTCTTGTGTTAATAGCTCCAACAGTGTAGTAGAATGTATTGTGTTACTAGCTCCAACAGTGCGGTAGAATGTCTTGTGTTACTAGCTCCAACAGTGCGGTGGAATGTCTTGTGTTAATAGCTCCAGCAGTGCGGTGGAATGTCTTGTGTTACTAGCTCCAACAATGCGGTAGAATGTCTTGTATTACTAGCTCTAACAGTGCGGTAGAATGTCTTGTGTTACTAGCTCCAACAGTGTGGTAGAATGTCTTGTGTTTCTAGCTGCAACAGTTTTGTGAAATGCTTGCTGTACTCGCTCCAACAGTATAGTAGAATGTCTTGTGTTACAAGCTCCAACAATGTGGTAGAATGTCTTGTGTTACTTTATCCAACAGTACAGTAGAATGTCTTGTGTTACAAGCTCCCAACAGTACAGTAGAATGTCTTGTGTTACAAGCTCCAACAGTACAGTAGAATGTCTTGTGTTACAAGCCCCAACAGTACAGTAGAACGTCTTGTGCTACTAGCTCCAACAGTGCAGTAGAATGTCTTGTGTTACGAGCTCCGACAGTACAGTAGAATGTCTTGTGTTACTAGCTCCAACAGTACAGTAGAATGTCTTGTGTTACTAGCTCCAACAGTGTAGTAGAATGTCTTGTGTTACTTGCTCCAACAGTACAGTAGAATGTATTGTGTTACTAGCTCCATCAGTGCAGTACAATGTCTTCTGTTACTAGCTCCAACAGTGCAGTAGAATGTCTTGTGTTACAAGCTCCAACAGTACAGTAGAATGTCTTGTGTTACAAGCTCCAACAGTACATTAGAATTTCTTGTGTTACAAGCTCCAACAGTTTTGTGAAATGCTTGCTGTACTAGCTCCAACAGTATAGTAGAATGTCTTGTGTTACAAGCTCCAACAATGCGGTAGAATGTCTTGTGTTACTAGCTCCAACAGTGTAGTATAATATCTTGTGTTACTCGATCCAACAGTGCAGTACAATGTCTTGTGTTACTAGCTCCAACAGTGCAGTACAATGTCTTCTGTTACTAGCTCCAACAGTGCAGTAGAATGTCTTGTGTTACAAGCTCCAACAGTACAGTAGAATGTCTTGTGTTACAAGCTCCAACAGTACATTAGAATGTCTTGTGTTACAAGCTCCAACAGTATAGTAGAATGTATTGTGTTACTTGCTCCAACAGTACAGTAGAATGTCTTGTGTTACTTGCTCCAACAGTTTTGTGGAATGCTTGCTGTACTAGCTCCAACAGTATAGTAGAATGTCTTGTGTTACAAGCTCCAACAGTGCAGTAGAATGTCGTGTGTTACTAGCTCCAACAGTGCAGTAGAATGTCTTGGGTTTCTAGCTCCAACAGTACAGTAAAATGTCTTGTGTTACTAGCTACAACAGTACAGTAGAATGTCTTGTGTTACTAGCTCCAACAGTACAGTAGAATGTCTTGTGTTACTAGCTACAACAGTGCAGTAGAATGTCTTGTGTTACGAGCTCCGACAGTACAGTAGAATGTCTTGTGTTACTAGCTCCAACAGTACAGTAGAATGTCTTGTGTTACTAGCTCCAACAGTATAGTAGAATGTATTGTGTTACTTGCTCCAACAGTACATTAGAATGTCTTGTGTTACTAGCTCCAACAGTACAGTAGAATGTCTTGTGTTACTAGCTCCAACAGTGTAGTAGAATGTCTTGTGATACTAGCTCCAACAGTATGGTAGAATGTCTTGTGTTACTAGCTCCAACAGTTTAGTAGAATGTATTGTGTTACTAGCTCCAACAGTACAGTAGAATATCTTGTGTTACTAGCTACAACAGTACAGTAGAATGTCTTGTGTTACTAGCTCCAACAGTACAGTAGAATGTCCTGTATTACTATCTCCAACAGTACAGTAGAATGTCTTGTGTTACTAGCTCCAATAGTGCAATAGAAGGTATTGTGTTACTAGCTCCAATAGTGCATAGAATGTCTTGTGTTACTAGCTCCAACAGTGTAGTAGAATGTATTGTGTTACTAGCTCCAACAGTGTAGTAGAATGTATTGTGTTACTAGCTCCAACAGTATAGGAGAATGTCTTGGGTTACGAGCTCCAACAGTATAGTAGAATGTCTTGTGTTACTCACTCCAATAGTGCAATAGAATGTCTTGTATTACTAGCTCCAACAGTACAGTAGAATGTCTTGTGTCACTATCTCCAACAGTACAGTAGAATGTCTTGTGTTACTAGCTACAACAGTACAGTAGAATGTCTTGTGTTACTAGCTCCAACAGTACAGTAGAATGTCTTGTGTTACTAGCTACAACAGTATAGTAGAATGTCTTGTGTTACTCGCTCCAACAGTACAGTACAATGTCCTGTGTTACTAGCTCCAAAAGTGCAATAGAATGTCTTGTGTTACTATCTCCAAAGGTGTAGTAGAATGTCTTGTGTTATGAGCTCCAACAGTGTAGTAGAATGTCTTGTTTTACGAGCTCCAACAGTGCAGTATAATGTCTTGTGTTACTAGCTCCAACAGTACAGTAGACTGTATTGTGTTTCTAGCTCCAACAGTACAGTAGAATGTCTTGTGTTACTCGCTCCAACACTACAGTAGTATGTCTTGTGTTACTATCTCCAACAGTACAGTAGAATGTCTTGTGTTACGAGCTCCAACAGTGTAGCAGAATGTCTTGTGTTACTAGCTCCAACAGTGTAGTAGAATGTATTGTGTAACTAGCTCCAACAGTATAGTAGAATTTCTTGTGTTACGAGCAACAACAGTGTAGCAGAATGTCTTGTGTTACTAGCTCCAACAGTGTAGTAGAATGTATTGTGTTACTAGCTCCAACAGTATAGTAGAATGTATTGTGTAACTAGCTCCAACAGTATAGTAGAATGTCTTGTGTTACGAGCTCCAACAGTGTAGTAGAATGTCTTGTTACTAGCGCCAACAGTACAGTAGAATGTTTTGTGTTACTAGCTCCAACAGTACAGTTTAATGTCTTGTGTTACTAGCTCCAACAGTACAGTAGAATGTCTTGTGTTACTAGCTCCAACAGTGTAGTAGAATGTCTTGTGTTACGAGCTCCAACAGTGTAGCAGAATGTCTTGTGTTACTAGCTCCAACAGTGTAGTAGAATGCATTGTGTTACTAGCTCCAACAGTATAGTAGAATGTATTGTGTTACTAGCTCCAACAGTACAGTAGAATGTCTTGTGTTACTAGCTCCAACAGTGTAGTAGAATGTATTGTGTTACTAGCTCCAACAGTATAGTAGAATGTCTTGTGTTACTAGCTCCAACAGTGTAGTAGAATGTATTGTGTTACTAGCTCCAACAGTATAGTAGAATGTATTGTGTTACTAGCTCCAACAGTATAGTAGAATGTCTTGTGTTACTAGCTCCAACAGTGTAGTAGAATGTATTGTGTTACTAGCTCCAACAGTACAGTAGAATGTCTTGTGTTACTATCTCCAACAGTATAGTAGAATGTATTGTGTTACTAGCTCCAACTGTATAGTAGAATGTCTTGTGTTACTAGCTCCAACAGTGTAGCAGAATGTATTGTGTTACTAGCTCCAACAATGTAGAAGAATGTATTGGATTACTAAATCCAACAGTGTAGTAGAATGTATTGTGTTACTAGCTCCAACAGTGCGGTAGAATGTCTTGTGTTACAAGCTCCAACAGTGCGGTGGAATGTCTTGTGTTACTAGCTCCAACAGTGCGGTAGAATGTCTTGTATTACTAGCTCCAACAGTGCGGTAGAATGTCTTGTGTTACTAGCTCCAACAGTGTGGTAGAATGTCTTGTGTTACTTTATCCAACAGTACAGTAGAATGTCTTGTGTTACAAGCTCCCAACAGTACAGTAGAATGTCTTGTGTTACAAGCTCCAACAGTACAGTAGAATGTCTTGGGTTACAAACCCCAACAGTACAGTAGAATGTCTTGTGTTACAAGCCCCAACAGTACAGTAGAATGTCTTGTGCTACTAGCTCCAACAGTGCAGTAGAATGTCTTGTGTTACGAGCTCCGACAGTACAGTAGAATGTCTTGTGTTACTAGCTCCAACAGTATAGTAGAATGTATTGTGTTACTAGCTCCAACAGTATAGTAGAATGTCTTGTGTTACGAGCTCCAACAGTTTAGTAGAATGTATTGTGTTACTAGCTCCAACAGTATAGTAGAATGTCTTGTGTTACGAGCTCCGACAGTACAGTAGAATGTCTTGTGTTCCTAGCTCCAACAGTGCAGTAGAATGTCTTGGTTACTAGCTCCAACAGTACAGTAGAATGTCATGTGTTACTAGCTCCAACAGTACAGTAGAATGTCTTGTGTTACTAGCTCCAACAGTACACTAGAATGTCTTGTGTTACGAGCTCCACCAGTACAGTATAATGTTTTGTGTTACTAGCTCCAACAGTACAGTAGAATGTATTGTGTTACTAGCTCCAACAGTATAGTAGAATGTCTTGTGTTACGAGCTCCAAAAGTATAGTAGAATGTCTTGTGTTACTCACTCCAATAGTGCAATAGAATGTCTTGTATTACTAGCTCCAACAGTACAGTAGAATGTCTTGTGTTACTAGCTCCAACAGTGCGGTGGAATGTCTTGTGTTACTAGCTCCAACAGTGCGGTAGAATGTCTTGTATTACTAGCTCCAACAGTGCGGTAGAATGTCTTGTGTTACTAGCTCCAACAGTGTGGTAGAATGTCTTGTGTTACTTTATCCAACAGTACAGTAGAATGTCTTGTGTTACAAGCTCCCAACAGTACAGTAGAATGTCTTGTGTTACAAGCTCCAACAGTACAGTAGAATGTCTTGGGTTACAAACCCCAACAGTACAGTAGAATGTCTTGTGTTACAAGCCCCAACAGTACAGTAGAATGTCTTGTGCTACTAGCTCCAACAGTGCAGTAGAATGTCTTGTGTTACGAGCTCCGACAGTACAGTAGAATGTCTTGTGTTACTAGCTCCAACAGTATAGTAGAATGTATTGTGTTACTAGCTCCAACAGTATAGTAGAATGTCTTGTGTTACGAGCTCCAACAGTTTAGTAGAATGTATTGTGTTACTAGCTCCAACAGTATAGTAGAATGTCTTGTGTTACGAGCTCCGACAGTACAGTAGAATGTCTTGTGTTCCTAGCTCCAACAGTGCAGTAGAATGTCTTGGGTTACTAGCTCCAACAGTACAGTAGAATGTCATGTGTTACTAGCTCCAACAGTACAGTAGAATGTCTTGTGTTACTAGCTCCAACAGTACACTAGAATGTCTTGTGTTACGAGCTCCACCAGTACAGTATAATGTTTTGTGTTACTAGCTCCAACAGTACAGTAGAATGTATTGTGTTACTAGCTCCAACAGTATAGTAGAATGTCTTGTGTTACGAGCTCCAAAGTATAGTAGAATGTCTTGTGTTACTCACTCCAATAGTGCAATAGAATGTCTTGTATTACTAGCTCCAACAGTATAGTAGAATGTCTTGTGTTACTAGCTCCAACAGTGTAGTAGAATGTATTGTGTTACTAGCTCCAACAGTACAGTAGAATGTCTTGTGTTACTAGCTCCAACAGTATAGTAGAATGTATTGTGTTACTAGCTCCAACAGTATAGTAGAATGTCTTGTGTTACTAGCTCCAACAGTGTAGCAGAATGTATTGTGTTACTAGCTCCAACAATGTAGAAGAATGTATTGGATTACTAAATCCAACAGTGTAGTAGAATGTATTGTGTTACTAGCTCCAACAGTGCGGTAGAATGTCTTGTATTACTAGCTCCAACAGTGCGGTAGAATGTCTTGTGTTACTAGCTCCAACAGTGTGGTAGAATGTCTTGTGTTACTTTATCCAACAGTACAGTAGAATGTCTTGTGTTACAAGCTCCCAACAGTACAGTGGAATGTCTTGTGTTACAAGCTCCAACAGTACAGTAGAATGTCTTGGGTTACAAGCCCCAACAGTACAGTAGAATGTCTTGTGTTACAAGCTCCAACAGTACAGTAGAATGTCTTGTGTTACAAGCCCCAACAGTACAGTAGAATGTCTTGTGCTACTAGCTCCAACAGTGCAGTAGAATGTCTTGTGTTACGAGCTCCGACAGTACAGTAGAATGTCTTGTGTTACTAGCTCCAACAGTATAGTAGAATGTATTGTGTTACTAGCTCCAACAGTATAGTAGAATGTCTTGTGTTCCTAGCTCCAACAGTGCAGTAGAATGTCTTGGGTTACTAGCTCCAACAGTACAGTAGAATGTCATGTGTTACTAGCTCCAACAGTACAGTAGAATGTCTTGTGTTACTAGCTCCAACAGTACACTAGAATGTCTTGTGTTACGAGCTCCACCAGTACAGTATAATGTTTTGTGTTACTAGCTCCAACAGTACAGTAGAATGTATTGTGTTACTAGCTCCAACAAGAGTATAGTAGAATGTCTTGTGTTACGAGCTCCAAAGTATAGTAGAATGTCTTGTGTTACTCACTCCAATAGTGCAATAGAATGTCTTGTATTACTAGCTCCAACAGTATAGTAGAATGTCTTGTGTTACTAGCTCCAACAGTGTAGTAGAATGTATTGTGTTACTAGCTCCAACAGTACAGTAGAATGTCTTGTGTTACTAGCTCAACAGTATAGTAGAATGTATTGTGTTACTAGCTCCAACAGTATAGTAGAATGTCTTGTGTTACTAGCTCCAACAGTGTAGCAGAATGTATTGTGTTACTAGCTCCAACAATGTAGAAGAATGTATTGGATTACTAAATCCAACAGTGTAGTAGAATGTATTGTGTTACTAGCTCCAACAGTGCGGTAGAATGTCTTGTATTACTAGCTCCAACAGTGCGGTAGAATGTCTTGTGTTACTAGCTCCAACAGTGTGGTAGAATGTCTTGTGTTACTTTATCCAACAGTACAGTAGAATGTCTTGTGTTACAAGCTCCCAACAGTACAGTGGAATGTCTTGTGTTACAAGCTCCAACAGTACAGTAGAATGTCTTGGGTTACAAGCCCCAACAGTACAGTAGAATGTCTTGTGTTACAAGCTCCAACAGTACAGTAGAATGTCTTGTGTTACAAGCCCCAACAGTACAGTAGAATGTCTTGTGCTACTAGCTCCAACAGTGCAGTAGAATGTCTTGTGTTACGAGCTCCGACAGTACAGTAGAATGTCTTGTGTTACTAGCTCCAACAGTATAGTAGAATGTATTGTGTTACTAGCTCCAACAGTATAGTAGAATGTCTTGTGTTACGAGCTCCAACAGTTTAGTAGAATGTATTGTGTTACTAGCTCCAACAGTATAGTAGAATGTCTTGTGTTACGAGCTCCGACAGTACAGTAGAATGTCTTGTGTTCTAGCTCCAACAGTGCAGTAGAATGTCTTGGGTTACTAGCTCCAACAGTACAGTAGAATGTCATGTGTTACTAGCTCCAACAGTACAGTAGAATGTCTTGTGTTACTAGCTCCAACAGTACACTAGAATGTCTTGTGTTACGAGCTCCACCAGTACAGTATTATGTTTTGTGTTACTAGCTCCAACAGTACAGTAGAATGTATTGTGTTACTAGCTCCAACAGTATAGTAGAATGTCTTGTGTTACGAGCTCCAAAAGTATAGTAGAATGTCTTGTGTTACTCACTCCAATAGTGGAATAGAATGTCTTGTATTACTAGCTCCAACAGTATAGTAGAATGTCTTGTGTTACTAGCTCCAACAGTGTAGTAGAATGTATTGTGTTACTAGCTCCAACAGTACAGTAGAATGTCTTGTGTTACTAGCTCCAACAGTATAGTAGAATGTATTGTGTTACTAGCTCCAACAGTATAGTAGAATGTCTTGTGTTACTAGCTCCAACAGTGTAGCAGAATGTATTGTGTTACTAGCTCCAACAATGTAGAAGAATGTATTGGATTACTAAATCCAACAGTGTAGTAGAATGTATTGTGTTACTAGCTCCAACAGTACAGTAGAATGTCTTGTGTTACTAGCTCCAACAGTGTAGTAGAATGTATTGTGTTACTAGCTCCAACAGTGCGGTAGAATGTCTTGTATTACTAGCTCCAACAGTGCGGTAGAATGTCTTGTGTTACTAGCTCCAACAGTGTGGTAGAATGTCTTGTGTTACTTTATCCAACAGTACAGTAGAATGTCTTGTGTTACAAGCTCCCAACAGTACAGTAGAATGTCTTGTGTTACAAGCTCCAACAGTACAGTAGAATGTCTTGGGTTACAAGCCCCAACAGTACAGTAGAATGTCTTGTGTTACAAGCTCCAACAGTACAGTAGAATGTCTTGTGTTACAACCCCCAACAGTACAGTAGAATGTCTTGTGCTACTAGCTCCAACAGTGCAGTAGAATGTCTTGTGTTACGAGCTCCGACAGTACAGTAGAATGTCTTGTGTTACAAGCTCCCAACAGTACAGTAGAATGTCTTGTGTTACAAGCTCCAACAGTACAGTAGAATGTCTTGGGTTACAAGCCCCAACAGTACAGTAGAATGTCTTGTGTTACAAGCTCCAACAGTACAGTAGAATGTCTTGTGTTACAACCCCCAACAGTACAGTAGAATGTCTTGTGCTACTAGCTCCAACAGTGCAGTAGAATGTCTTGTGTTACGAGCTCCGACAGTACAGTAGAATGTCTTGTGTTACTAGCTCCAACAGTACACTAGAATGTCTTGTGTTACGAGCTCCACCAGTACAGTATAATGTTTTGTGTTACTAGCTCCAACAGTACAGTAGAATGTATTGTGTTACTAGCTCCAACAGTATAGTAGAATGTCTTGTGTTACGAGCTCCAAAAGTATAGTAGAATGTCTTGTGTTACTCACTCCAATAGTGGAATAGAATGTCTTGTATTACTAGCTCCAACAGTATAGTAGAATGTCTTGAGTTACTAGCTCCAACAGTGTAGTAGAATGTATTGTGTTACTAGCTCCAACAGTACAGTAGAATGTCTTGTGTTACTAGCTCCAACAGTATAGTAGAATGTATTGTGTTACTAGCTCCAACAGTATAGTAGAATGTCTTGTGTTACTAGCTCCAACAGTGTAGCAGAATGTATTGTGTTACTAGCTCCAACAATGTAGAAGAATGTATTGGATTACTAAATCCAACAGTGTAGTAGAATGTATTGTGTTACTAGCTCCAACAGTACAGTAGAATGTCTTGTGTTACTAGCTCCAACAGTGCGGTGGAATGTCTTGTGTTACTAGCTCCAACAGTGCGGTAGAATGTCTTGTATTACTAGCTCCAACAGTGCGGTAGAATGTCTTGTGTTACTAGCTCCAACAGTGTGGTAGAATGTCTTGTGTTACGTTATCCAACAGTACAGTAGAATGTCTTGTGTTACAAGCTCCCAACAGTACAGTAGAATGTCTTGTGTTACAAGCTCCAACAGTACAGTAGAATGTCTTGGGTTACAAGCCCCAACAGTACAGTAGAATGTCTTGTGTTACAAGCCCCAACAGTACAGTAGAATGTCTTGTGCTACTAGCTCCAACAGTGCAGTAGAATGTCTTGTGTTACGAGCTCCGACAGTACAGTAGAATGTCTTGTGTTACTAGCTCCAACAGTATAGTAGAATGTCTTGTGTTACGAGCTCCAACAGTTTAGTAGAATGTATTGTGTTACTAGCTCCAACAGTATAGTAGAATGTCTTGTGTTACGAGCTCCGACAGTACAGTAGAATGTCTTGTGTTCCTAGCTCCAACAGTGCAGTAGAATGTCTTGGGTTACTAGCTCCAACAGTACAGTAGAATGTCATGTGTTACTAGCTCCAACAGTACAGTAGAATGTCTTGTGTTACTAGCTCCAACAGTACACTAGAATGTCTTGTGTTACGAGCTCCACCAGTACAGTATAATGTTTTGTGTTACTAGCTCCAACAGTACAGTAGAATGTATTGTGTTACTAGCTCCAACAGTATAGTAGAATGTCTTGTGTTACGAGCTCCAAAAGTATAGTAGAATGTCTTGTGTTACTCACTCCAATAGTGCAATAGAATGTCTTGTATTACTAGCTCCAACAGTATAGTAGAATGTCTTGTGTTACTAGCTCCAACAGTGTAGTAGAATGTATTGTGTTACTAGCTCCAACAGTACAGTAGAATGTCTTGTGTTACTAGCTCCAACAGTATAGTAGAATGTATTGTGTTACTAGCTCCAACAGTATAGTAGAATGTCTTGTGTTACTAGCTCCAACAGTGTAGCAGAATGTATTGTGTTACTAGCTCCAACAATGTAGAAGAATGTATCGGATTACTAAATCCAACAGTGTAGTAGAATGTATTGTGTTACTAGCTCCAACAGTGCGGTAGAATGTCTTGTATTACTAGCTCCAACAGTGCGGTAGAATGTCTTGTGTTACTAGCTCCAACAGTGTGGTAGAATGTCTTGTGTTACTTTATCCAACAGTACAGTAGAATGTCTTGTGTTACAAGCTCCCAACAGTACAGTAGAATGTCTTGTGTTACAAGCTCCAACAGTACAGTAGAATGTCTTGGGTTACAAGCCCCAACAGTACAGTAGAATGTCTTGTGTTACAAGCTCCAACAGTACAGTAGAATGTCTTGTGTTACAAGCCCCAACAGTACAGTAGAATGTCTTGTGCTACTAGCTCCAACAGTGCAGTAGAATGTCTTGTGTTACGAGCTCCGACAGTACAGTAGAATGTCTTGTGTTACTAGCTCCAACAGTATAGTAGAATGTATTGTGTTACTAGCTCCAACAGTATAGTAGAATGTCTTGTGTTACGAGCTCCAACAGTTTAGTAGAATGTATTGTGTTACTAGCTCCAACAGTACAGTAGAATGTCTTGTGTTACGAGCTCCGACAGTACAGTAGAATGTCTTGTGTTACTAGCTCCAACAGTACACTAGAATGTCTTGTGTTACGAGCTCCACCAGTACAGTATAATGTTTTGTGTTACTAGCTCCAACAGTACAGTATAATGTATTGTGTTACTAGCTCCAACAGTATAGTAGAATGTCTTGTGTTACGAGCTCCAAAAGTATAGTAGAATGTCTTGTGTTACTCACTCCAATAGTGGAATAGAATGTCTTGTATTACTAGCTCCAACAGTATAGTAGAATGTCTTGTGTTACTAGCTCCAACAGTGTAGTAGAATGTATTGTGTTACTAGCTCCAACAGTACAGTAGAATGTCTTGTGTTACTAGCTCCAACAGTATAGTAGAATGTATTGTGTTACTAGCTCCAACAGTATAGTAGAATGTCTTGTGTTACTAGCTCCAACAGTGTAGCAGAATGTATTGTGTTACTAGCTCCAACAATGTAGAAGAATGTATTGGATTACTAAATCCAACAGTGTAGTAGAATGTATTGTGTTACTAGCTCCAACAGTACAGTAGAATGTCTTGTGTTACTAGCTCCAACAGTGTAGTAGAATGTATTGTGTTACTAGCTCCAACAGTGCGGTAGAATGTCTTGTATTACTAGCTCCAACAGTGCGGTAGAATGTCTTGTGTTACTAGCTCCAACAGTGTGGTAGAATGTCTTGTGTTACTTTATCCAACAGTACAGTAGAATGTCTTGTGTTACAAGCTCCCAACAGTACAGTAGAATGTCTTGTGTTACAAGCTCCAACAGTACAGTAGAATGTCTTGGGTTACAAGCCCCAACAGTACAGTAGAATGTCTTGTGTTACAAGCTCCAACAGTACAGTAGAATGTCTTGTGTTACAACCCCGAACAGTACAGTAGAATGTCTTGTGCTACTAGCTCCAACAGTGCAGTAGAATGTCTTGTGTTACGAGCTCCGACAGTACAGTAGAATGTCTTGTGTTACGAGCTCCAACAGTACACTAGAATGTCTTGTGTTACGAGCTCCACCAGTACAGTATAATGTTTTGTGTTACTAGCTCCAACAGTACAGTAGAATGTATTGTGTTACTAGCTCCAACAGTATAGTAGAATGTCTTGTGTTACGAGCTCCAAAAGTATAGTAGAATGTCTTGTGTTACTCACTCCAATAGTGCAATAGAATGTCTTGTATTACTAGCTCCAACAGTACAGTAGAATGTCTTGTGTCACTATCTCCAACAGTACAGTAGAATGTCTTGTGTTACTAGCTACAACAGTACAGTAGAATGTCTTGTGTTACTAGCTCCAACAGTACAGTAGAATGTCTTGTGTTACTAGCTACAACAGTACAGTGGAATGTATTGTGTTACTAGCTCCAACGGTACAGTAGAATGTCTTGTGTTACTAGCTCCAACAGTAGAGTAGAATGTCTTGTGTTACTAGCTCCAACAGTGTAGTAGAATGTCTTGTGTTACTAGCTCCAACAGTATAGTAGAATGTCTTGTGTGACTAGCTCCAACAGTATAGTAGAATGTCTTGTGGTACGAGCTCCAACAGTATAGTAGAATGTCTTGTGTTTCTCGCTCCAACAGTACAGTACAATGTCCTGTGTTACTAGCTCCAATAGTGAAATAGAAGGTATTGTGTTACTAGCTCCAATAGTGCATAGAATGTCTTGTGTTACTATCTCCAAAGGTGTAGTAGAATGTCTTGTGTTATGAGCTCCAACAGTGTAGTAGAATGTCTAGTTTTACGAGCTCCAACAGTGCAGTATAATGTCTTGTGTTACTAGCTCCAACAGTACAGTAGACTGTATTGTGTTTCTAGCTCCAACAGTACAGTAGAATGTCTTGTGTTACTCGCTCCAACAGTACAGCAGTATGTCTTGTGTTACTATCTCCAACAGTACAGTAGAATGTCTTGTGTTACTAGCTCCAACAGTGTAGTAGAATGTATTGTCTTACTAGCTCCAACAATATAGTAGAATGTCTTGTGTTACGAGCTCCAACAGTGTAGCAGAATGTCTTGTGTTACTAGCTCCAACAGTGTAGTAGAATGTATTGTGTAACTAGCTCCAACAGTATAGTAGAATGTCTTGTGTTACGAGCAACAACAGTGTAGCAGAATGTCTTGTGTTACTAGCTCCAACAGTGTAGTAGAATGTATTGTGTTACTAGCTCCAACAGTATAGTAGAATGTATTGTGTAACTAGCTCCAACAGTATAGTAGAATGTCTTGTGTTACGAGCTCCAACAGTGTAGTAGAATGTCTTGTTACTAGCGCCAACAGTACATTAGAATGTCTTGTGTTACTAGCTCCAACAGGACAGTTTAATGTCTTGTGTTACTTGCTCCAACAGTACAGTATAATGTCTTGTGTTACTAGCTCCAACAGTGTAGTAGAATGTCTTGTGTTACGAGCTCCAACAGTGTAGCAGAATGTCTTGTGTTACTAGCTCCAACAGTGTAGTAGAATGCATTGTGTTACTAGCTCCAACAGTATAGTAGAATGTATTGTGTTACTAGCTCCAACAGTACAGTAGAATGTCTTGTGTTACTAGCTCCAACAGTGTAGTAGAATGTATTGTGTTACTAGCTCCAACAGTATAGTAGAATGTCTTGTGTTACAAGCTCCAACAGTATAGTAGAATGTATTGTGTTATTAGCTCCAACAGTATAGTAGAATGTCTTGTGTTACAAGCTCCAACAGTATAGTAGAATGTATTGTGTTACTAGCTCCAACAGTACAGTAGAATGTCTTGTGTTACTAGCTCCAACAGTATAGTAGAATGTATTGTGTTACTAGCTCCAACAGTATAGTAGAATGTCTTGTGTTACTAGCTCCAACAGTGTAGTAGAATGTATTGTGTTACTAGCTCCAACAGTATAGTAGAATGTATTGTGTAACTAGCTCCAACAGTATAGTAGAATGTCTTGTGTTACGAGCTCCAACAGTTTAGTAGAATGTCTTGTTACTAGCGCCAACAGTACAGTAGAATGTCTTGTGTTACTAGCTCCAACAGTACAGTATAATGTCTTGTGTTACTAGCTCCAACAGTGTAGTAGAATGTCTTGTGTTACGAGCTCCAACAGTGTAGCAGAATGTCTTGTGTTACTAGCTCCAACAGTGTAGTAGAATGCATTGTGTTACTAGCTCCAACAGTATAGTAGAATGTCTTGTGTTACAAGCTCCAACAGTGTAGTAGAATGTATTGTGTTACTAGCTCCAACAGTATAGTAGAATGTATTGTGTTACTAGCTCCAACAGTATAGTAGAATGTCTTGTGTTACTTGCTCCAACAGTGTAGTAGAATGTATTGTGTTACTAGCTCCAACAGTACAGTAGAATGTCTTGTGTTACTAGCTCCAACAGTATAGTAGAATGTATTGTGTTACTAGCTCCAACAGTACAGTAGAATGTCTTGTGTTACTAGCTCCAAAAGTGTAGCAGAATGTATTGTGTTACTAGCTCCAACAATGTAGAAGAATGTATTGGATTACTAAATCCAACAGTGTAGTAGAATGTATTGTGTTACTAGCTCCAACAGTACAGTAGAATGTCTTGTGTTACTAGCTCCAACAGTGTAGTAGAATGTATTGTGTTACTAGCTCCAACAGTGCGGTAGAATGTCTTGTGTTGCTAGCTCCAACAGTGCGGTGGAATGTCTTGTGTTACTAGCTCCAACAGTGCGGTAGAATGTCTTGTATTACGAGCTCCAACAGTGCGGTAGAATGTATTGTGTTACTAGCTCCAACAATGTAGAAGAATGTATTGGATTACTAAATCCAACAGTGTAGTATAATGTATTGTGTTACTAGCTCCAACAGTAGAGTAGAATGTCTTGTGTTACTAGCTCCAACAGTATAGTAGAATGTCTTGTGTGACTAGCTCCAACAGTATAGTAGAATGTCTTGTGGTACGAGCTCCAACAGTATAGTAGAATGTCTTGTGTTTCTCGCTCCAACAGTACAGTACAATGTCCTGTGTTACTAGCTCCAATAGTGCAATGGAAGGTATTGTGTTACTAGCTCCAATAGTGCATAGAATGTCTTGTGTTACTATCTCCAAAGGTGTAGTAGAATGTCTTGTGTTATGAGCTCCAACAGTGTAGTAGAATGTCTAGTTTTACGAGCTCCAACAGTGCAGTATAATGTCTTGTGTTACTAGCTCCAACAGTACAGTAGACTGTATTGTGTTTCTAGCTCCAACAGTACAGTAGAATGTCTTGTGTTACTCGCTCCAACAGTACAGTAGTATGTCTTGTGTTACTATCTCCAACAGTACAGTAGAATGTCTTGTGTTACTAGCTCCAACAATATAGTAGAATGTCTTGTGTTACGAGCTCCAACAGTGTAGCAGAATGTCTTGTGTTTCTAGCTCCAACAGTGTAGTAGAATGTATTGTGTAACTAGCTCCAACAGTATAGTAGAATGTCTTGTGTTACGAGCAACAACAGTGTAGCAGAATGTCTTGTGTTACTAGCTCCAACAGTGTAGTAGAATGTATTGTGTTACTAGCTCCAACAGTATAGTAGAATGTATTGTGTAACTAGCTCCAACAGTATAGTAGAATGTCTTGTGTTACGAGCTCCAACAGTGTAGTAGAATGTCTTGTTACTAGCGCCAACAGTACATTAGAATGTCTTGTGTTACTAGCTCCAACAGGACAGTTTAATGTCTTGTGTTACTTGCTCCAACAGTACAGTATAATGTCTTGTGTTACTAGCTCCAACAGTGTAGTAGAATGTCTTGTGTTACGAGCTCCAACAGTGTAGCAGAATGTCTTGTGTTACTAGCTCCAACAGTGTAGTAGAATGCATTGTGTTACTAGCTCCAACAGTATAGTAGAATGTATTGTGTTACTAGCTCCAACAGTACAGTAGAATGTCTTGTGTTACTAGCTCCAACAGTGTAGTAGAATGTATTGTGTTACTAGCTCCAACAGTATAGTAGAATGTCTTGTGTTACAAGCTCCAACAGTATAGTAGAATGTATTGTGTTATTAGCTCCAACAGTATAGTAGAATGTCTTGTGTTACAAGCTCCAACAGTATAGTAGAATGTATTGTGTTACTAGCTCCAACAGTACAGTAGAATGTCTTGTGTTACTAGCTCCAACAGTATAGTAGAATGTATTGTGTTACTAGCTCCAACAGTATAGTAGAATGTCTTGTGTTACTAGCTCCAACAGTGTAGTAGAATGTATTGTGTTACTAGCTCCAACAGTATAGTAGAATGTATTGTGTAACTAGCTCCAACAGTATAGTAGAATGTCTTGTGTTACGAGCTCCAACAGTGTAGTAGAATGTCTTGTTACTAGCGCCAACAGTACAGTAGAATGTCTTGTGTTACTAGCTCCAACAGTACAGTATAATGTCTTGTGTTACTAGCTCCAACAGTGTAGTAGAATGTCTTGTGTTACGAGCTCCAACAGTGTAGCAGAATGTCTTGTGTTACTAGCTCCAACAGTGTAGTAGAATGCATTGTGTTACTAGCTCCAACAGTATAGTAGAATGTATTGTGTTACTAGCTCCAACAGTACAGTAGAATGTCTTGTGTTACTAGCTCCAACAGTGTAGTAGAATGTATTGTGTTACTAGCTCCAACAGTATAGTAGAATGTCTTGTGTTACTAGCTCCAACAGTGTAGTAGAATGTATTGTGTTACTAGCTCCAACAGTATAGTAGAATGTATTGTGTTACTAGCTCCAACAGTACAGTAGAATGTCTTGTGTTACTAGCTCCAAAAGTGTAGCAGAATGTATTGTGTTACTAGCTCCAACAATGTAGAAGAATGTATTGGATTACTAAATCCAACAGTGTAGTAGAATGTATTGTGTTACTAGCTCCAACAGTACAGTAGAATGTCTTGTGTTACTAGCTCCAACAGTGTAGTAGAATGTATTGTGTTACTAGCTCCAACAGTGCGGTAGAATGTCTTGTGTTGCTAGCTCCCACAGTGCGGTGGAATGTCTTGTGTTACTAGCTCCAACAGTGCGGTAGAATGTCTTGTATTACTAGCTCCAACAGTGCGGTAGAATGTATTGTGTTACTAGCTCCAACAATGTAGAAGAATGTATTGGATTACTAAATCCAACAGTGTAGTATAATGTATTGTGTTACTAGCTCCAACAGTACAGTAGAATGTCTTGTGTTACTAGCTCCAACAGTGTAGTAGAATGTATTGTGTTACTAGCTCCAACTGTGCGGTAGAATGTCTTGTGTTGCTAGCTCCAACAGTGCGGTGGAATGTCTTGTGTTACTAGCTCCAACAGTGCGGTAGAATGTCTTGTATTACTAGCTCCAACAGTGCGGTAGAATGTCTTGTGTTACTAGCTCCAACAGTGTGGTAGAATGTATTGTGTTACTTTATCCAACAGTACAGTAGAATGTCTTGTGTTACAAGCTCCCAACAGTACAGTAGAATGTATTGTGTTACGAGCTCCAACAGTATAGTAGAATGTCTTGTGTTACTAGCTCCAACAGTACAGTAGAATGTATTGTGTTACTAGCTCCAACAGTACAGTAGAATGTCTTGTGTTACTAGCTCCAACAGTATAGTAGAATGTATTGTGTTACTAGCTCCAACAGTACAGTAGAATGTCTTGTGTTACTAGCTCCAACAGTATAGTAGAATGTATTGTGTTACTAGCTCCAACAGTACAGTAGAATGTCTTGTGTTACTAGATCCAACAGTGTAGCAGAATGTATTGTGTTACTAGCTCCAACAATGTAGAAGAATGTATTGGATTACTAAATCCAACAGTGTAGTAGAATGTATTGTGTTACTAGCTCCAACAGTACAGTAGAATGTCTTGTGTTACTAGCTCCAACAGTGTAGTAGAATGTATTGTGTTACTAGCTCCAACAGTGCGGTAGAATGTCTTGTGTTGCTAGCTCCAACAGTGCGGTGGAATGTCTTGTGTTACTAGCTCCAACAGTGCGGTAGAAGGTCTTGTATTACTAGCTCCAACAGTGCAGTAGAATGTCTTGTGTTACTAGCTCCAACAGTGTGGTAGAATGTATTGTGTTACTTTATCCAACAGTACACTAGAATGTCTTGTGTTACAAGCTCCCAACAGTACAGTAGAATGTCTTGTGTTACAAGCTCCAACAGTATAGTATAATATCTTGTGTTACTAGCTCCAGCAGTACGGTATAATATCTTGTGTTACTCAATCCAACAGTGCAGTAGAATGTCTTGTGTTACAAGCTCCAACAGTACAGTAGAATGTCTTGTGTTACAAGCTCCAACAGTACAGTAGAATGTCTTGTGTTACAAGCCCCAACAGTACAGTAGAATGTCTTGTGCTACTAGCTCCAACAGTGCAGTAGAATGTCGTGTGTTACGAGCTCTGACAGTACAGTAGAATGTCTTGTGTTACTAGCTCCAACAGTACAGTAGAATGTCTTGTGTTACTAGCTCCAACAGTGTAGTAGAATGTATTGTTACTTGCTCCAACAGTACAGTAGAATGTATTGTGTTACTAGCTCCAACAGTATAGTAGAATGTCTTGTGTTACTCGCTCCAACGGTGTGGTAGAATGTCTTGTGTTACTAGCTCCAACAGTTTTGTGAAATGCTTGCTGTACTAGCTCCAACAGTATAGTATAATGTCTTGTGTTACTAGCTCCAGCAGTACGGTATAATATCTTGTGTTACTCGATCCAACAGTGCAGTAGAATGTCTTGTGTTACAAGCTCCAACAGTACAGTAGAATGTCTTGTGTTACAAGCTCCAACAGTACAGTAGAATGTCTTGTGTTACTAGCTCCAACAGTATAGTAGAATGTATTGTGTTACTTGCTCCAACAGTACAGTAGAATGTCTTGTGTTACTTGCTCCAACAGTACAGTAGAATGTCTTGTGTTACTAGCTCCAACAGTGTAGTAGAATGTCTTGTGTTACTAGCTCCAACAGTATAGTAGAATGTCTTGTGTTACTAGCTCCAACAGTTTAGTAGAATGTATTGTGTTACTAGCTCCAACAGTATAGTAGAATGTCTTGTGTTACGAGCTCCGACAGTACAGTAGAATGTCTTGTGTTACTAGCTCCAACAGTATAGTAGAATGTATTGTGTTACTTGCTCCAACAGTACAGTAGAATGTCTTGTGTTACTTGCTCCAACAGTACAGTAGAATGTCTTGTGTTACTAGCTCCAACAGTGTAGTAGAATGTCTTGTGTTACTAGCTCCAACAGTATAGTAGAATGTATTGTGTTACTAGCTCCAACAGTATAGTAGAATGTCTTGTGTTACTCGCTCCAACAGTACAGTACAATGTCCTGTATTACTATCTCCAACAGTGCAGTAGAATGTCTTGTGTTACTAGCTCCAATAGTGCAATAGAAGGTATTGTGTTACTAGCTCCAATAGTGCATAGAATGTCTTGTGTTACTAGCTCCAACAGTATAGTAGAATGTCTTGTGTTACTAGCTCCAACAGTGTAGTAGAATGTATTGTGTTACTAGCTACAACAGTACAGTAGAATGTCTTGTGTTACTAGCTCCAACAGTACAGTAGAATGTCTTTGGTTACGAGCTCCAACAGTACAGTAGAATGTATTGTGTTACAAGCTCCAACAGTACAGTAGAATGTCTTGTGTTACTAGCTCCAACAGTGCGGTGGAATGTCTTGTGTTACTAGCTCCAACAGTATAGTAGAATGTCTTGTGTTACTAGCTCCAACAGTATAGTAGAATGTCTTGTGGTACTAGCTCCAACAGTATAGTAGAAAGTATTGTGTTACTAGCTCCAACATATAGTAGAATGTCTTGTGGTCCTAGCTCCAACAGTATAGTAGAATGTATTGTGTTACTAGCTCCAACATATAGTAGAATGTCTTGTGTTACGAGCTCCAACAGTTTAGTAGAATGTCTTGTGTTACGAGCTCCACCAGTACAGTAGAATGTTTTGTGTTACTAGCTCCAACAGTACAGTAGAATGTATTGTGTTACTAGCTCCAACAGTATAGTAGAATGTCTTGTGTTACGAGCTCCAACAGTACAGTAGAATGTCTTGTGTTACTCACTCCAATAGTGCAATAGAAGGTCTTGTATTACTAGCTCCAACAGTACAGTAGAATGTCTTTTGTCACTATCTCCAACAATACAGTAGAATGTCTTGTGTTACGAGCTCCAACAGTACAGTAGAATGTCTTGTGTTACAAGCTCCAACAGTACAGTAGAATGTCTTGTGTTACAAGCTCCAACAGTACAGTAGAATGTCTTGTGTTACTAGCTCCAACAGTGTAGTAGAATGTATTGTTACTTGCTCCAACAGTACAGTAGAATGTATTGTGTTACTAGCTCCAACAGTATAGTAGAATGTCTTGTGTTACTCGCTCCAACGGTGTGGTAGAATGTCTTGTGTTACTAGCTCCAACAGTTTTGTGAAATGCTTGCTGTACTAGCTCCAACAGTATAGTATAATGTCTTGTGTTACTAGCTCCAGCAGTACGGTATAATATCTTGTGTTACTCGATCCAACAGTGCAGTAGAATGTCTTGTGTTACTAGCTCCAACAGTGTAGTAGAATGTCTTGTGTTACTAGCTCCAACAGTATAGTAGAATGTCTTGTGTTACTAGCTCCAACAGTTTAGTAGAATGTATTGTGTTACTAGCTCCAACAGTATAGTAGAATGTCTTGTGTTACTAGCTCCAACAGTATAGTAGAATGTCTTGTGTTACTAGCTCCAACAGTGTAGTAGAATGTATTGTGTTACTAGCTACAACAGTACAGTAGAATGTCTTGTGTTACTAGCTCCAACAGTACAGTAGAATGTCTTGTGTTACGAGCTCCAACAGTACAGTAGAATGTATTGTGTTACAAGCTCCAACAGTACAGTAGAATGTCTTGTGTTACTAGCTCCAACAGTGCGGTGGAATGTCTTGTGTTACTAGCTCCAACAGTATAGTAGAATGTCTTGTGTTACTAGCTCCAACAGTATAGTAGAATGTCTTGTGGTACTAGCTCCGACAGTATAGTAGAATGTATTGTGTTACTAGCTCCAACATATAGTAGAATGTCTTGTGGTCCTAGCTCCAACAGTATAGTAGAATGTATTGTGTTACTAGCTCCAACATATAGTAGAATGTCTTGTGTTACGAGCTCCACCAGTACAGTAGAATGTTTTGTGTTACTAGCTCCAACAGTACAGTAGAATGTATTGTGTTACTAGCTCCAACAGTATAGTAGAATGTCTTGTGTTACTAGCTCCAACAGTGTAGTAGAATGTATTGTTACTTGCTCCAACAGTACAGTAGAATGTATTGTGTTACTAGCTCCAACAGTATAGTAGAATGTCTTGTGTTACTCGCTCCAACGGTGTGGTAGAATGTCTTGTGTTACTAGCTCCAACAGTTTTGTGAAATGCTTGCTGTACTAGCTCCAACAGTATAGTATAATGTCTTGTGTTACTAGCTCCAGCAGTACGGTATAATATCTTGTGTTACTCGATCCAACAGTGCAGTAGAATGTCTTGTGTTACTAGCTCCAACAGT
This sequence comes from Oncorhynchus masou masou, assembly GCF_036934945.1. Taxonomy (NCBI): domain Eukaryota; kingdom Metazoa; phylum Chordata; class Actinopteri; order Salmoniformes; family Salmonidae; genus Oncorhynchus; species Oncorhynchus masou. Next base: position 22,742,663 of record NC_088236.1, on the reverse strand, counting down.
GTAGTAGAATGTCTTGTGTTACTAGCTCCAACAGTATAGTAGAATGTCTTGTGTTACTAGCTCCAACAGTTTAGTAGAATGTATTGTGTTACTAGCTCCAACAGTATAGTAGAATGTCTTGTGTTACTAGCTCCAACAGTATAGTAGAATGTCTTGTGTTACTAGCTCCAACAGTGTAGTAGAATGTATTGTGTTACTAGCTACAACAGTACAGTAGAATGTCTTGTGTTACTAGCTCCAACAGTACAGTAGAATGTCTTGTGTTACGAGCTCCAACAGTACAGTAGAATGTATTGTGTTACAAGCTCCAACAGTACAGTAGAATGTCTTGTGTTACTAGCTCCAACAGTGCGGTGGAATGTCTTGTGTTACTAGCTCCAACAGTATAGTAGAATGTCTTGTGTTACTAGCTCCAACAGTATAGTAGAATGTCTTGTGGTACTAGCTCCGACAGTATAGTAGAATGTATTGTGTTACTAGCTCCAACATATAGTAGAATGTCTTGTGGTCCTAGCTCCAACAGTATAGTAGAATGTATTGTGTTACTAGCTCCAACATATAGTAGAATGTCTTGTGTTACGAGCTCCACCAGTACAGTAGAATGTTTTGTGTTACTCACTCCAATAGTGCAATAGAAGGTCTTGTATTACTAGCTCCAACAGTACAGTAGAATGTCTTTTGTCACTATCTCCAACAGTACAGTAGAATGTCTTGTGTTACTAGCTCCAACAATACAGTAGAATGTCTTGTGTTACTAGCTACAACAGTACAGTAGAATGTCTTGTGTTACGAGCTCCAACAGTACAGTAGAATGTCTTGTGTTACAAGCTCCAACAGTACAGTAGAATGTCTTGTGTTACAAGCTCCAACAGTACAGTAGAATGTCTTGTGTTACTAGCTCCAACAGTATAGTAGAATGTCTTGTGGTACGAGCTCCAACAGTACAGTAGAATGTCTTGTGTTACTCGCTCCAACAGTACAGTACAATGTCTTGTGTTACTCACTCCAATAGTGCAATAGATAGTCTTGTATTACTAGCTCCAACAGTACAGTAGAATGTCTTGTGTCACTATCTCCAACAGTACAGTAGAATGTCTTGTGTTACTAGCTCCAACAGTACAGTAGAATGTCTTGTGTTACTAGCTACAACAGTACAGTAGAATGTCTTGTGTTACGAGCTCCAACAGTACAGTAGAATGTCTTGTGTTACAAGCTCCAACAGTACAGTAGAATGTCTTGTGTTACAAGCTCCAACAGTACAGTAGAATGTCTTGTGTTACTAGCTCCAACAGTATAGTAGAATGTCTTGTGTTACTAGCTCCAACAGTAGAGTAGAATGTCTTGTGTTACTAGCTCCATCAGTAGAGTAGAATGTCTTGTGTTACTAGCTCCAACAGTATAGTAGAATGTCTTGTGTTACTAGCTCCAACAGTATAGTAGAATGTCTTGTGGTACGAGCTCCAACAGTACAGTAGAATGTCTTGTGTTACTCACTCCAACAGTACAGTACAATGTCCTGTGTTACTAGCTCCAATAGTGCATAGAATGTCTTGTGTTACTAGCTCCAACAGTATAGTAGAATGTCTTGTGGTACGAGCTCCAACAGTACAGTAGAATGTCTTGTGTTACTCACTCCAACAGTACAGTACAATGTCCTGTGTTACTAGCTCCAATAGTGCATAGAATGTCTTGTGTTACTATCTCCAACAGTGTAGAAGAATGTCTTGTGTTATGAGCTCCAACACTGTAGTAGAATGTCTTGTGTCACTATCTCCAACAGTACATTAGAATGTATTGTGTTACTAGCTCCAACAGTACAGTAGAGTGTATTGTGTTTCTAGCTCCAACAGTACAGTAGAATGTCTTGTGTTACTAGCTCCAACAGTGTAGTAGAATGTATTGTGTTACTAGACCCAACAGTGTAGTAGAATGTATTGTGTTACTAGCTCCAACAGTATAGTAGAATGTATTGTGTTACTAGCTCGAACAGTGTAGTAGAATGTATTGTGTTACTAGCTCCAAAAGTATAGTAGAATGTCTTGTGTTACGAGCTCCGACAGTACAGTAGAATGTATTGTGTTCCTAGCTCCAACAGTACAGTAGAATGTCTTGTGTTCCTAGCTCCAACAGTATAGTAGAATGTCTTGTGTTACTAGCTCCAACAGTACAGTAGAATGCCTTGTGTTACTAGATACAACAGTAGAGTAGAATGTCTTGTGTTACTAGCTCCAACAGTGTAGTAGAATGTCTTGTGTTACTAGCTCCAACAGTATAGTAGAATGTCTTGTGTTACTAGCTCCAACAGTATAGTAGAATGTATTGTGTTACTAGATCCAACAGTATAGTAGAATGTTTTGTGTTACTAGCTCCAACAGTATAGTAGAATGTCTTGTGTTACGAGCTCCGACAGTACAGTAGAATGTCTTGTGTTCCTAGCTCCAACAGTGCAGTAGAATGTCTTATGTTACTAGCTCCAACAGTACAGTAGAATGTCTTGTGTTACTAGCTCCAACAGTACAGTAGAATGTCTTGTGTTACGAGCTCCACCAGTACAGTATAATGTTTTGTGTTACTAGCTCCAACAGTACAGTAGAATGTATTGTGTTACTAGCTCCAACAGTATAGTAGAATGTCTTGTGTTACGAGCTCCAACAGTATAGTAGAATGTCTTGTGTTACTCACTCCAATAGTGCAATAGAATGTCTTGTATTACTAGCTCCAACAGTACAGTAGAATGTCTTGTGTCACTATCTCCAACAGTACATTAGAATGTATTGTGTTACTAGCTCAAATAGTGCAAAGAATTTATTGTGTTACTTGCTCCAACAGTACAGTAGAATGTCTTGTGTTACTCACTCCAATAGTGCAATAGAAGGTCTTGTATTACTAGCTCCAACAGTACAGTAGAATGTCTTGTGTCACTAGCTCCAACAGTACAGTAGAATGTCTTGTGTTACTAGCTCCAATAGTGCAATAGAAGGTCTTGTGTTACTAGCTCCAATAGTGCATAGAATGTCTTGTGTTACTAGCTCCAATAGTGCAATAGAAGGTCTTGTGTTACTAGCTCCAATAGTGCATAGAATTTCTTGTGTTACAAGCTCCAATAGTGCAATAGAAGGTTTTGTGTTACTAGCTCCAACAGTATAGTAGAATGTCTTGTGTTACTTGCTCCAACAGTACAGTAGAATGTCTTGCGTTACTCGCTCCGACAGTACAGTAGAATGTCTTGTGTTACTAGCTCCGTCAGTACAGTAGAATGTCTTGTGTTACTAGCCCCGACAGTACAGTACAATGTCTTGTGTTACTAGCTCCAAAAGTACAGTAGAATGTCTTATGTTACTAGCTCCGACAGTACAGTAGAATGTCTTGTGTTACTAGCTCCGACAGTACAGTAGAATGTCTTGTGTTACTAGCTCCAACAGTATAGTAGAATGTCTTGTATTACTCGCTCCAACAGTGCAGTAGAATGTCTTGGGTTACTAGCTCCAACAGTACAGTAGAATGTCTTGTGTTACTAGCTCCAACAGTACAGTAGAATGTCTTATGTTACTAGCTCCGACAGTGCAGTAGAATGTCTTGGGTTACTAGCTCCAACAGTACAGTAGAATGTCTTGTGTTACTAGCTCCAATAGTGCAATAGAAGGTCTTGTGTTACTAGCTCCAATAGTGCAATAGAAGGGCTTGTGTTACTAGCTCCAACAGTATAGTAGAATGTCTTGTGTTACTAGCTCCAACAGTACATTAGAATGTATTGTGTTACTAGCTCTAATAGTGCAATAGAAGGTCTTGTGATACTAGCTCCAATAGTGCATAGAATGTCTTGTGTTACTAGCTCCAACAGTACAGTAGAATGTCTTGTGTTACTTGCTCCGACAGTACAGTAGAATGTCTTGTGTTACTAGCTCCGACAGTACAGTAGAATGTCTTATGTTACTAGCTCCGACAGTACAGTAGAATGTCTTGTGTTTCTAGCTCCGATAGTACAGTAGAATGTCTTGTGTTACTAGCCCCAACAGTACAGTATAATGTCTTGTGTTACTAGCCCCAACAGTGCAGTAGAATGTCCTTTGTTACAAGCTCCAACAGTACAGTAGAATGTCTTGTGTTACTAGCTCCGACAGTTCAGTAGAATGTCTTATGTTACTAGCTCCAACAGTACAGTAGAATGTCTTGTGTTTCTAGCTCCAACAGTACAGTAGAATGTCTTGTGTTACTAGCTTCGACAGTACAGTAGAATGTATTGTGTTTCTAGCCCCAACAGTGTAGTAGAATGTCTCGCAATTCAATATTAATACACAAATAATGAAAAATCTTAACAAGAAATCAAGAAATGACAGAACAAGTCCAATTTCCAATCCAAAGTAGATATATTAGTTAGCTTGTGTCAGAATCCAGATATAAAAATGTAATGTGTAGAGACAGTTTATCATTTGGAAGGAAAAGTGTATGTACATTAGTAGGTATATTAGGATGAGCTATGTCGAGAAAATGTTATATACATTCACAGTTAGTAACAACAGTACATAAACAGAATTTGAGGTCACCAGTTCAGCAGCGGACCCCTCCTTCAGCCCCGGTTCAGCCAACACAGATAAGACAGATAAGGTCTCCTATCCCGTTCGTCTGTTTGATCCTCCACTTCCTATCATTTCAGTCACTTACGACCCAGCCGGGCTGCCCCAGCCCTGTCTGTAACTGAGCCGGGGCCTGTTTGCCTGGCTGGGCGGACTTGGCTCTGGAGCCATGCTGTGAAGGCCAGCAGAGCCAGTCTGTTCCCTCTCTCCCCTCAGCCCAGGGAGAGTGGGCTGTGTTGGGCCGCTGCCACACGTTGTCAGCCTGCCTCTCTGACTTCCCTTCCTCCTCCTGTTGACTTCCCCTTCTGCTGCCTACTCTCCAGACCTCCAGGCCATTCCACAAACAGCCCTTGTAATGGCTGGCTTTTTCCATCACATTACTCAGTTTTTTATTGTTTTGTAACGGGCCACTGTCGGGGTAGTGTAATATAATGCTTCCGTTCCCTCTAAAACCCTTGTCAGGTGACCCTGTTCGAGACTGGTGGAGGGGTGTCGAGAGGGCAGCCGGTAGAACAGAAGGGCTGATGGGAAATTGGACGACCCAAGGTTACCCAAGCGGTCTTTGCTGGGGGATTAATTGTGTAAGAGCCATGTAATGATTGCTGGCACAGATCCTGACTGAAATCCTGTTACCCACGCTGCACTGGGGCAGGGAGGGAGACCTAGTACCTGTGGAGGCAAGGCAACACTCATCACAGGCACCCTGAGCCTGCCAGGAATCAAATGAGTTCTGTATTTAGTGGAAGTACAGTAGCTACTCCAATACTAACCACAGGGCCTCTCATTCTTTCATTGGATACTTGCAAATGTGTGAATACTTACTACTTCATAATGAGCTGTTACTGCCAGAAATTATTTTCAGATTGTTTGGTTCTGAGCAGAACCACTATATTTCTTGCTCTGTTCCACTGTTCCGTCCAGCATAATAAAGTTTGAAACCGATTCGAACACAATAAAAAGTACCGTTTTATATTGTTAATTTCTGTTCCTTTTTTAACCTGTGAAATAAATCGACATAAATGTAAAAACTATCTCATTAAAAGAATACAAGCTTGCTATGGAGCGAGCAATCCAGAGACCTTAAAGGAAGAAATTCCTCCATAATCTCTGGGGAAGCTAATTGTGTTCATGCTTGATAGGTGGGGAGAGAGCGTGTCAGAGGGGTGGACATGGAGGAGGCTTGACGCGCTGGCCATCATAATCAGGATGTGCATTATAATGTGTTTGGGATATTGATAGTAGACCCATTATTACTTCACCATATTACATAATTATATACTAACTTGAGACCTATAGAGGAGTGGCTAATATGGAGGAGCTTTGATTGTCCGATCATTGGCTCAACGCCCTGGGCCAGAGATCGCTAACAAGCTCTTGTGGAGTGGCACCAGAACTCAAAACACGCGTTACCTTTTTGTTGTTAATAAATACAATGTGAAACGTGGGAACTAATAGTATCCTTAACTAGTCTAGAAAAAGCTGTTAGGCAGACACTGGAAGGAGGAGTGACAGAGTGAGTGCTTCGCATAGGCGTTTATTGTGGGACTAAAAAAAATACTTGGAACATAAAATATCATTATTAACCGTCTCCCATGCTTTTAAAATAATGGTTCTGTTCCGGAACACAAGAGAGCAATTTTGTTATCGTTTGTGTTTCTGTTCCTCAATTATTTAGTTATTTTCCGGGTTTCTGTTCTGTTTCTTGAACTGGTTTCAACACCTGGTTACTGTACAGTAGATGTATTGGAGTAAGACTGGAGGAATCCATCTTTGTCTTTTTCCTTGGATATTTAGAACAGGGAAGTGTTATACTGAACAGCGGTTTATACAGAAGAACAACTTGAGACTTTTCTCATGGGTGATGCATTTTGTTTCCCAGCGTTTCTCAGTTCTCTTTCTTTTGCAACCCCCAATGCAAGGATTCTGCATGAGTCTTAACACTTCATACATAATTCAGGAGTGAAGATTGACACTGAAGTGCAGAGTTTCAGTCCTAGCTACTTGGATCATTGTTCCACTTTTAGTTTCATACTGCAGCATGAAACAGAGGCAGCCCTCCCTTAGCTCCTCAACTATCGCCTAGCAGGGACAGTCCTTATGGCCTATTGAGTTGTGTGATGGATAACTCTGGGATTGAAGGAGATAGATAGAGATCATGGCTGCTGTTAATTGACTGTATCTCTTCATCTCCCTCCTTTGTCCAGGCTCACTGTTTTGTTTCTCATTGTTGTTGAATGTACACAAAGTTAGATTAATTCATTCAGACATTCATAGTCGTATGATGTAGTGTTATGACTCCTCTGTGTTGTTTGACCTTGTGTGTCACTGTGATGCATCCATACATAGTGCACTACTTTTGACCAGAGCCCAATTTGTCCTGGTCAGAAGTAGTGCACTACATAGGGAATAAGGTGCCATTCGGGACCCAGAACATTGTGCGTGTTGCAGACTGACTGACTGACTAGCATTCTGTGTGGTAGTGACTCAGACCTGCTAGTTTTCACAGTCCTGTATTAGTAGAGCACAGGGCCGTCTACTAGGAGCCTGTGAAGTCTTTAACCCTGACTGTGGGCCTAACCCACACATACGCACACACACACTTAGGGAAAGGTGTTAGGAGGGAGAACACACTACACAGAGAGGAATGCAACAGAAAAACACTGACTAACTTTCATTTCCCGTACCTGGAACCCCACTAAAGCTTTTAATCTAGCACAGGCTGAGAGTGGAAACACTCACACAGGTACACCTAGCTACTCTTGCACGCACACGCACCCACACACACCTGGTGTCAGGAGATGTCCTGTGTTGAAGTGTCTCCTACTCTTAGAGATCTCTCTGCCCCATACTGTCAGTCTGATCCGGTCAGACTAGGATGAATAAAGTGTAGGTTTGACTAATCCTCCACCTGCCGCGAGGCCAAATCCCTATCTGTCTGACGCTTCAGTCTCTCCTTCCCTTTCTCTCTCCAAGGTGGTTTAACACCACCAGAGCCTTTCTCAGAAGTTTCTTTCTTTATGGCATCTGCTGACCTAACTATCATTTGGGAATTTGCGGTTGGCACCAAAACTGCTTTGTGTTCCTCCCAAGGTCTTCGTGTCAAGGTCTTGTATTTGATTCAGGCAAACTAGACCTTGTGATAAATATGTTGGCTCATGAGGTCTCTTATTGCCTTCGACCTCTGATCTTGTTCCATATCAAATAAAATGTAATTGTATTTGTCACATGCTTTGTAAACAACAGGTGTGGACTAACAGTGAAATATTTACTTATGGGCCCTTCCCAACAATGCAGAGAAAAAAAATGATAATAACACATGGAATACATACATAATGAGTAATGACAACTTGACTATATACAGGGAGTACCAGCACCGAGTCAATGTGCAGGGGTACGAGGTCATTGAGGTAGATATGTACATATAAGTAGGGGTAAAGTGACTAGAATAGATAAATAATGAACAGTAGCAGCAGCACTAGTATATGTGATGAGTCAAAAGAGTTTGGTGCAAAGTGTGGTCAATGCAGATAGTCCGCGTAGCTATTTGGTTAACTATTGAGCAGTCTTATGGCTGGGGGGAAGTGGTAGAAAATTACCCAATTGTCATACTTGAGTAAAAGTATAGCTAACTTAATATAAGGTTACTCAAGTAAAAGTGAAAGTCACCCAGTGAAATACTACTTGAGTAAAAGTATAGCTAACTTAATATAAGGTAACTCAAGTAAAAGTGAAAGTCACCCAGTAAAAATACTACTTGAGTAAAAGTATAGCTAACTTAATATAAGGTAACTCAAGTAAAAGTGAAAGTCACCCAGTAAAATACTACTTGAGTAAAAGTATAGCTAACTTAATATAAGGTAAAAAGTAAAAGTAAAAAAATACTACTATGAGTAAAAATAGCTAACTTAATATAAGGTTACTCAAGTAAAAGTGAAAGTACCCAGTGAAATACTACTTGAGTAAAAGTATAGCTAACTTAATATAAGGTTACAAGTAAAAGTGAAAGTCACCCAGTAAAAATACTACTTGAGTAAAAGTATAGCTAACTTAATATAAGGTAACTCAAGTAAAAGTGAAAGTCACCCAGTAAAATACTACTTGAGTAAAAGTTTTAAAGTATTTGGTTTTAAATATACTTAAGTATCAAAAGTAAATGTAAGTGCTAAAATATACTCCAAGTATCAAGAGTATAAAAAGTATAAATAATTTTGAATTTCTTAAATTAAGCAAAGCAGATAATCACGGCCCCATTTTCTTGTTTTAAAAATGTACAGATAATCAGGGGCCACTCCAACACTCCGACATTATTTACAGATAATCAGGAGCCACTCCAACACTCAGCCATTATTTACAGATAATCAGGAGCCACTCCAACACTCCGACATTATTTACAGATAATCAGGAGCCACTCCAACACTCAGACATTATTTACAGATAATCAGGAGCCACTCCAACACTCAGACATTATTTACAGATAATCAGGAGCCACTCCAACACTCAGACATTATTTACAGATAATCAGGAGCCACTCCAACACTCAGCCATCATTTACAGATAATCAGGAGCCACTCCAACACTCAGACATTATTTACAGATAATCAGGAGCCACTCCAACACTCAGACATCATTTCAGATAATCAGGAGCCACATTATTTACAGATAATCAGCAGCCACTCCAACACTCAGACATTATTTACAGATAATCAGGAGCCACTCCAACACTCAGACATTATTTACAGATAATCAGGAGCCACTCCAACACTCGACATTATTTACACTCCACACTCCAGACATCATTTACAGATAATCAGGAGCCACTCCAACACTCAGACATTATTTACAGATAATCAGGAGCCACTCCAACACTCAGACATTATTTACAGATATCTAGGGGCCACTCCAACACTCCGACATTATTTACAGATAATCAGGAGCCACTCCAACACTCAGACATTATTTACAGATATCTAGGGGCACACTCCAACACTCAGCCATCATTTACAGATAATCAGGGGCACACTCCCAACACTCAGACATTATTTACTCCAACAGGGGCCACTCCAACACTCCGACATTATTTACAGATAATCAGGAGCCACTCCAACACTCAGACATCATTTACAGATAATCAGGGGCACACTCCAACATTATTTACAGATAATCTCTCTCTCTCTCTCTCTCTCTCTCTCTCTCTCTCTCTCTCTCTCTCTCTGACAGCTTTTAATCATTTATTTAAGGCCAAGTTCGCTCGCCTCATTCACCTCCATTTTCTTATTTAACTCGAGATGATAGAGAAAGAGATTGTGGGAGGGAGGGGAAGGGAGACAGCGAGGAAGGAAAGAGAGGACGGAGGGAGGGAGAGCGATAGACTTTAGTGGAGTCTGACACAACATTATATTGGGATCAAGCAACCGGTTAGTCAGCTAGCGGGCCTCAGACAAGCTCTGCTCTAGCCGCAGCTCGCTTGTCAATCTTTCATTACATAGTCCTGTTTTGATGGCCTTTTCTGGGGTTCAAGGTTGGGCTGTTTAAAGACAGCCAGGGAGAGCTGTCCTGTCCGCTGAGTAGCTACCAAGAGTGAGAGTTTACTGTACGTACACGGATGCACACACACACACACAGTAATGGAGAGCTGACACACTTCTCTGAGGTAAATGACAACACACAATTTACACCCACTATTTGACTCTACTGCTGTGACGCCGAGAGGAGAAACTGTGTTTGACTTTGTCCCTGGGTGTATTGATGACCAGAAGGGCCAAGTGCCAGTAGTTACCCCACCTGCACACATACAAACACCGAACAGCCCAGCCCGTGGGATTAGAGGATTACGGAGGAAAAGACTCCCAACATGAAAGCGGATTCTTCTAACTGATTAGCAAGACAGACGGCCAGCAGATCAATCAGGTCTCTGTGAAGCAGAGAGTTATTGCAGCCCCGGCTAGCACGGCCGCTCTGCACAGGCAACAGCTAGCTAACACTGCTTGGCTAATCAATGAAGAACTGCCCACTTGTTAGCACCTTCAAAGACTGACAGAAAACAAACCGTCCCTCTGGCATTATCAACTTCTTGCTTGTCTCACCCAGCCCTCACTCCGCTCTGATCTGCTAAAGGCGCCACAACACACCACACCACAACTCATCTCTCCCTCTTAGTCTCTCGCACCTCTCTGATTCAGAGGGGTTGGGTTGAATGCGGAAGACACATTTCAGTTGAATACATTCAGTTGGACAACTGACTAGGAATCTCCCTTTGCCCTTTCCCCTTTTTTCACTGTACATCTCTCTCCCTCTCTCCTTAGCTTAGTGGCACTGCCCAGCATTCACTGTACATCTCTCTCCCTCTCTCCTTAGCTTAGTGGCACTGCCCAGCATTCACTGTACATCTCTCTCCCTCTCTCCTTAGCTTAGTGGCACTGCCCAGCATTCACTGTACATCTCTCTCCCTCTCTCCTTAGCTTAGTGGCACTGCCCAGCATTCACTGTACATCTCTCTCCCTCTCTCCTTAGCTTAGTGGCACTGCCCAGCATTCACTGTACATCTCTCTCCCTCTCTCCTTAGCTTAGTGGCACTGCCCAGCATTCACTGTACATCTCTCTCCCTCTCTCCTTAGCTTAGTGGCACTGCCCAGCATTCACTGTACATCTCTCTCGCTCCCTCCTTAGCTTAGTGGCACTGCCCAGCATTCACTGTACATCTCTCTCCCTCTCTCCTTAGCTTAGTGGCACTGCCCAGCATTCCCTGTACATCTCTCTCCCTCTCTCCTTAGCTTAGTGGCACTGCCCAGCATTCACTGTACATCTCTCTCCCTCTCTCCTTAGCTTAGTGGCACTGCCCAGTATTCCCTGTACATCTCTCTCCCTCTCTCCTTAGCTTAGTGGCACTGCCCAGCATTCCCTGTACATCTCTCTCCCTCTCTCCTTAGCTTAGTGGCACTGCCCAGCATTCACTGTACATCTCTCTCCCGCTCCTTTCTTTGCCTTGTTTTGGTTTTCAATGATTGCCTGAAAATGGCTTCCTTCCTGTTTTCCACATTACGAGGGTGTACAGGAATTAGTTGAAGTTTGTTTGCTTTAAATATGGAACTAGGGTATTTGTATTTATTAAGGATTCCCACTCTTCATGGGGTCCAAACAAGATTAAGGCAATTACATCACCCAAACCATATACATATATATAAATTATAAATACAAAGGTATGTGGACACCCATTCAAATTAGTGAATCTGGCTATTTCAGGCACACCCATTGCTGACAGGTGTATAAAATTGAGCAAACAGCCATGCAATCTCCATAGACAAACACTGGCAGTAGAATGGCCTTTCAGTGACTTTCAGCGTGGCACCGTCATAGGATGCCAACTTTCCAACAAGTCAGTTTGTCAAACATCTGAGATGTTTGACGAGCAGGTGTCTACATACTTTTGCTCATGTAGTGTATCTACAGTCGTGGCCAAAAGTTTTGAGAACGACACAAATATTACATTTCACAAAGTCTGCTGCCACAGTTTGTATGATGGCAATTTGCATATACTCCAGAATGTTATGAAGAGTGATCAGATGAATTGCAATTCATTGCAAAGTCCCTCTTTGCCATGCAAATGAACTAAAGCCCCCAAAACATTTCCACTGCATTTCAGCCCAGCCACAAAAGGACCAGCTGACATCATGTCAGTGATTCTCTCGTTAACACAGGTGTGAGTGTTGACGAGGACAAGGCTGGAGATCACTCTGTCATGCTGACTGAGTTCGAATAACAGACTGGAAGCTTCAAAAGGAGGGTGGTGGTTGGAATCATTGTTCTTCCTCTGTCAACCATGGTTACCTGCAAGGAAACACATGTCGTCATAATTGCTTTGCACAAAAAGGGCTTCATCAGGCAAGGATATTGCTGCCAGTAAGATTACACCTAAATCAACCATTTATCGGATCATCAAGAACTTCAAGGAGCGCGGTTCAATTGTTGTGAAGAAGGCTTCAGGGTGCCCAAGAAAGTCCAGCAAGCGCCAGGACCGTCTCCTAAAGTTGATTCAGCTGCGGGATCGGGGCACAACCAGTACAGAGCTTGCTCCGGAATGGCAGCAGGCAGGTATAAGTGCATCTGCCATTGGAGGCCATTGGAGGATGGCCTGGTGTCAAGAAGGGCAGCAAAGAAGCCACTTCTCTCCAGGAATAACATCAGGGACAGACTGATATTCTGCAAAAGGTACAGGGATTGGACTGCTGAGGACTGGGGTAAAGTAATTTTCTCTGATGAATCCCCTTTCTGATTGTTTGGGGCATCATGAAAAAAGCTTGTCCGGAGAAGACAAGGTGAGCACTACTATCAGAAATGTGTCATTCCAACAGTAAAGCCCATTCATCTGTGGGGTTGCTTCTCAGCCAATGGAGTGGGCTCACTCACAATTTTGCCTAAGAACACAGCCATGAATAAAGAATGGTACCAACTTCTCCCAACCATCCAAGAACAGTTTGGTGACGAACAATGCCTTTTCCAGCATGATGGAGCACCTTGCCATAATGCAAAAGTGATAACTAAGTGGCTCGGGGAACAAATTATCAATATTTTGGGTCCATGGCCAGGAAACTCCCCAGACCTGAATCCCATTGAGAACTTGTCAACCCTCAAGAGGCGGGTGGACAAAAAAACCCCCACAAATTCTGACAAATTCCAAGCATTGATTATGCAAGAATGGGCTAGCATTAGTCAGGATGTGGCCCAGAAGTTAATTGACAGCATGCCAGGGCGGATTGCAGAGGTCTTGAAAAAGAAGGGTCAACATTGCAAATATTGACTCTTTGCAACAACTTCATGTAATTGTCAATAAATGCCTTTGGCACTTACGAAATGCTTGTAATTATACTTCAGTATTCCATAGTAACATCTGACAAAAAAATATCTGAAATCACTGAAGCAGCAAACTTTGTGGAAAATCATATTTGTGTCATTCTCAAAACTTTTGGCCACGACTGTACAATACAACATTTGTAATACCACAAAACAAAAATATTACAATGTACGTCTGTGTATGTTGAGAGTGTGTGTGTGTATGTGTGTGTGTGTGTGTGTCTCTTCACAGTCTTCTCAAGTTGTTCCATAAGTTGTAGTTTTATCTGTTTTTTAACCTGATTTTATTGCTTGCTTGAGTTACCTGTGGTGGAATAGAGTTCCATGTAGTACTGTGCATTTCCTCCAGTGCACGCACACACACACACACACACACACACACACACACACACACACACACACACACACACACACACACACACACACACACACACACACACACACACACACACACACACACACACACACACACACTCACACAGATGGTTAGGTAAAGCCCCATCTTCAGCCCACAAACACACTATTCATAAATAAATGGCTGACTGAAATATGAATAAAATACAATATGCCTGATAGCTTTAGTATCCTTGAGAGAGCCTCTGCCTTAACTGTCAGGCCTAGACTACCTCTGTGTTATGGCCACTTCTGACCAAATAGATCACTCTGCCACATCATATTCTGATAGTTAAATTTTTTATTTAACCAGGTAAGTTGACTGAGAACAAACACATTCTCATTCACAGCAAAGACCGGGGAAATAGTTACAGGGGATGATTAGGTGGCCATGACGGTATGAGGGCCAGACTAGGAATTTAGCCAGGACACCAGGGTTAACACCCCTACTCTTACGATAAGTGCCTAAGATCTTTAGTGACCACAGAGAGTCAGAACACCCGTTTAACGTCCCAGCCAAAAGACAGCACCCTACAGAGGGTAATGTCCCAAATCACTGCCCTGGGGAATTGAGATATTTTTTTTAAACCAGAGGAAAGACTGCCTCCTACTGGCCCTCCAACACCACTTCTAGGAGCATCTGGTCTCCCATCCAGGGACTGACCAGGACCAACTCTGCTTAGCTTCAGAAGCAAGCCAGCAGTGGGATGCAGGGTGGTATGATGATGAGAATATTGTAACTGTGTATGGAGTGCAGCCTCAGACCTTGTAGGGTGTGTGTAAGTTCAGCTGCAGACCACATACAGTAGGGTGTACCCCTGGTGACGGGGTTACATATCCAGTCTCAGCCCTTCTCATCTATCTGTCCCTCTATGTGTATCTCCCAACCTCATTTCAGACTGTGCTGTCAAATAATAAAGCATGCGTAAGATGGTCAGCACACCGATCTCCTTAAATAAAAGGTTTTGGTATCCTCTCCTCCAATCCTTAACCATCTCTCCTTGTCTCTCTCTAGGAGCAGAGCCCCAGTAACCAGACGTCTTTGGCCATGATGCAGGAGCCCCAGGAGATGGTGGAGGAGACGGTCACCATCGAGGAGGACCCTGGCACGCCCACCTCCCATGTGTCCGTTGTCACCTCCGACGACGGCACCACACGACGCACAGAAACCAAGGTACTGGGGGAAACCAAGTTGACACACAGATCACATTAGGTAGTCTCACACACTAGATTTCAACTTTAATGTGACAAATTGTTTGGGGTGGGTGCAATCCTGTGAAATATATGTAGCAGGTTTCTGCAGTAAAACAGCATGATGGCTGTTTTATGATAACCCTGTTAACACAAAAGTTAAGGTCTGTAAGGCCAAAAGTTAAGATCTGTAAGGCCCGTAATCCTTTAGCGAGATGTGTTTCCTATCCTTTTCCCAAACCCAGATGTTGTCTTATTTATTGGTGCTCATTCTGTATCAGCCCCTACAGTATTTTGTGTTGCAGGTTCTTTTTTCTTGATTGTCCTCTTGTGTTTTGTTGTTTCTATATAAGGATATGTCAACTAACCTGAAGGTGAGTTGGACCCCCCCCCCCATCACTTTACTATCAACTCACGTCACCATTTTGTGTATGCCCATGTCAGCCACTCCCTCAACCCTGTCACACAGTCTGTCACTCTTACAGCATCACAGCCACCCCAATGCTGCACAGCTCCAGTACTCTTACCGTTACTGGCCTTCCTAAACACAGCTCACAGCTTACCCCCTTCAGTCAGCCCTGCTCTACGCTATGCACACTACCTCTCCAGACATTGTCTCAGTGCAGTGTGGTGACGTCCCGATTGGCACCATGTTCCCTATATAGTGCACTATAGCCCAGAGCTCTGGACAAAAGTAGTGCACTATATGAGGAGTTGGATGCCATTTGGGACGCAGCTTGGGACTTGCCCCACATCTCCAGTGAAGCAGAGATGTGTTCTGTTCTGACAGTCTGGTTCCCTAGGGAGGGACCCTACGAAGGGACCAAGGGTAGAGCTGCTGGCACACTAGAGACACTACAGAGTTTGTAATTAAACAGACCAGCTAATCTCTCTGTTTCACTGTGTGTGTGTTGCTATCCTATTTACTGTAGGGGATTGGACACACTCACTCACGCACACACAGCTAATAAAACATAGTCAAGGGCTAGGGTTTGGGGAACGAGAGTCACTGTTTTTAAGGACACTTAATTCCACAGGGACGAGACAGAGGATGCTTCTTGGAAGTTATTTTGAAGGGAAGAAACAGATTCATCTGGATGTAAGCCTTGGAAGAGACGGTTTTGACTGATGATTTATAATTGTGGCAAATGTATTGGCAAGGCAGCTTGTGATGGAAGTCTGCGCACGTGATGTTTCCAGACTCATCTTCACATCTCTCTCATCTTTTCAATTGATGCATTATTGGCTTCCTTTCAACAGGATGCTGCAGCTAGCTACACCCTGCATTTCCTTGAATGCCTTCTGAGTGTCCCCTCCAAGCACAGCAAGATGAAACACTAGGATTTCACATCACTCTGCTTTTGGAAATGCATGTTTTTTTATGATAAACACATTTGCATACAAGGCAAGCAGCAGTATAGGCAGCAGTATCAGTAGCCAGCCACCACACCTAAACAAACAGACCATAACAAGGCCTGTGAATTAAGTGACGTTTAAAGGCTAACTAAAGCCTCACTTTCTACCCGCTCCAGCTGTGAAGGAGTGAGTCAGTGTGCTGGCTGGTATGTGGAACTAGCTAACTGGTGAGAAGGGAAGGAGCTCCACCACACACACACACACACACACACACACAAACACAAACACAAACACAAACACAAACAAACAAACAAACGAAAGTGGCTCCACCACGTCCATCCTCCATCTCCCTCCCAACACACTGTGCTTTTCTTTGGACATTCTCCAGCTGCACTCTGGCTGAATGGTGAATGTTGGGTGAAACGCTACCACTGTTCTTTAAAATAGATAAACAAAACGATCAAAAGCAGTGGCATTCCATCCTGTCCTGTGGATGGGAGTTAATGAGAGTTAAGGCAGGCCATATAAACAAATTAAACACAACAGGGAGAAAGGTGTGAAGGGAAAGAACGAAAGCCACTCTGATACAAAATGCAAAACAATTTGATATGCAATTTTACTCTGTCGTTTTTTGGTGATTTTTTATTTCTATGTTATTGAATCATGTATTTTCAAACAACTGTGATGCCCAGTACTACTGATTGACCACCTCGGCCCTCAACACTTTCCCATAGGTGACCAAGGTGATCAAAACCATCACCCGCCGCAGGTACCTGCCAGTGACCATCACAGAGACCCTGGTGGTGCCAGGAGGTTCCATCACCCCGCAGTCCAAACCCAGCACCCCTGTGCCCACCCCTTCTCCCACCCCCTCCCCATCAGAGACAGACCCAGTAAAGAAAACAAAGGCACCCAAACGTCTGGTTTGTGGCTTGAAGTGAACCCCCAACCCCTCCCACTTGCACCTCCCTGACCCTAAACCTCTCTAAATGCTTACACTAATCCCCAGCCGGTGTGTCAGTTTGAGCTCTGTCTGTCTATAAAAGTTGAATGTGGCAGAGATTGTGAAAGTGTTACAATTATAAAGACTGAACTTGACTCCTGCCCTCCCTTTCTCCTCCCCTTTTAACAGCCTAACAGTTGGTAAACATATGCCCCAGTTTGACTGCAGGCACCTTTCATTAAGGCAAGGTAGCACGCTGCCTTCGCCACATGGCCTCGAAACACACACCAGCATTTAGAGATTCTCTTTTAGCCTGTTTACAGTGATCTAGTTGGGCGCTCTCTGAAGCACCATCCCCAGTCCCAGTAGTGCTTGTTTAGCGTGTTGTGATCTTCCAACAGATCAGAGTTCTGTTTGAAACCTGTCTTGCATTTTTTCGTGCTGTACCAGTGAAGGCTCTTTAGAAGTCATGTTAGTACAAACATGAAGTGTATGTCTAGGCTTCTCTCCCTGGCTGAGTTGAAACAAGGCCTTGTTCAAGATGGAAGGAGTTTGGGCCACTGCAGATTTTCAGCTTGTGGTGGATTAGGACCATAACCAGGATTGAAGAACACTGCTGTGTAGTTCAGAGTAGTGATCCCCAACCTCAGATCTTAGAGATCATTTCGACACTTCAGCACAGTGTAGCAGGCATGAGGTCATTTTAAGTGAAGAGACCTAGTCCCACCCAGGTCTGTACTCAATTACCATCACCACCTCCATTGAAATGAATGGCAATAAAAGTCCCCTAATCGACCAGCTCAGAGGAGAAGCCATCCTGTCATTTCGAGCCCAGTGGTGGCCTTGTGCTCAAGCTGTTTCATTAAGTTAAGAACCAGAAAAAGGCTTTATTTTTAACATGAAAGGGATGATTATGTGTGAGTTCCATGCAAAGCGAAGGGGGAGCGGCGATGCCAGTGGAGTGTGAAGTAACAAAAGAAGGGTGAGCTTTAGATGTTATGGATGCACCGAAATGACTCACGAAGAAGAAATTAACCTTGACATCACTTCAAGTCGACAGTTTTCTGCCCGTTAGAATTTAAAATAGCTCACAGTTCGAGAAACGGACAGTGTGTGAACAAACTAAAGTCTTTGAAAATGGGATGAAGATTACATTTTTAATGAGTGAATGTTTAGCATTTATCATTGACATTTTGTTCCATGCTTCCTCTTTTGAGGAGATATGTGTAATACTTTATTGAGGTTCCTTGTTATTATTTCATGCCTTTGATAAAATTCTGTATATAAATATGACTATAAACCTGGTATATTATAATTATGAGTTCAGCAAAGTGGTTGGATCACAAAATGTAACTAATCAGAAACCAGTCTCTTTCTGTGTTCATGTGAAAAAGCTCATTTCAGTGAAGTACTTGTCTGCCAGTTGAGTGGGAATGAACGATCTCTGTGCATCTTGTCAGGCAAAACACGAATTGTATCAGAGTCAGACATAGGGCCCCCTCCAATGACGATTCATTTTCATCAACCTCATTAATTTTGAAGATTAATTTATAGCCGTGGACAAAATAGCCAATTATCGGCACTGCAGAATTCACTGGGCAGCAAATTGGTTTCTGTATCGGTGCTGAACCTCAGGAGGAGGTGAGAAGCTGCTAGCCCTCCCTGACTGCCAGACAGTTTCAGCACTCTCAGACAAGTAGGAGTGTGATTTGTTAAGGACAAGGTGTATAGACATATATATATATATATATATATATATATATATATATATATATATATATATATATATATATATATATATATATATATATACATACATATAAATATACATATATATACATATACAGTTTACTATAAGACCGTCACAGTTACCAGTTATGATTTTAAATTTGTCCCAAACTGCACCTTATTCCCTTGGTAGTGTACTACCAAAGCCCTATGGGCTCTTGTCAAAAGTAGTGTACTGTATAGGGACAGGGTGCCATTTGGGCTGCAGATTCTGACCATGCACCTGAAGTGGAAGTCAAGGTTCTGCGCTCTGCATCCAAGGCTGTTGTCCTACTACTGCACTGAACAGATGCTCTTGGAACTATTATTGGAACATGTCACAGAAACTCAACCTTACTTCCAACACAACCTTTTTCAAATAGAAATTAATTAAAGGCAATGGTACGACCTTTTCTTGTCACTGAGTTTCCCAATGCATGACTTTGACCTGTTGTTGACAATGCCTGCGGTCTGATCAGTGTGATACTAACAACTTCAGAGGTCACTCTTTAAAGAAACAACCCTCATCTCATTCCTCAGCCTCTCTCTCACTGTGTGGCATCGGCATCCCACTTTCCAGTCCGTGTGATTCAACAGGCTACATCGGTGTGCTGTGTCCACGGTGTCTCAGTCCTAACCACCTGTCTCTCACTGTGGGTAACCTCGTCCCCAGGCTCAGTTGTTGCCCTTATAGAGAGAGCCGTCTGGGGATGAGATGAATCTGTGTTCTCTCTGTCTGGTGGGACACCTCAACATACTGTTCAGTACAGTCCTGTCCAGTTGATCAGAATGCTTCAACATTGTTCTCATCAATTGTTGCTCATGGTGTGGCCCATACACACGACACAGACTTAGTAACGGATGAACTACTAATGTAATGGGGATTAGGTAATCAGTTGTTATCTCTGTCTTTGTGTCCTCGTCTCCTCCTCTAGGTGACTAAGATGGTGAAGACGGTGACCACGCGGACGGTTCGCCAGGTGCCCCTGGGCCCCGACGGCCTGCCCCTGCCTGAGGGCTCGTCCCCGCTGGGCAGCTACACAGACTCCATCGACCGGCGCTACCTGAAGAATGGCGAGCGCTACATCACCACGCCGCAGGCCACCTCCACACTCACACGCTCCTACAACAACTACAACGACTCCTACAGCGACGCACTCCCCCCCGACGCAGGTGGGAGTCAGTACGGTGGGCGCCACTACGGCCTCCATGACGGCTACGGCATTGGAGACGCAACGGACAACTACGGCAGCCTGTCCCGCGGAGTCAACTTCCGGCCACCCCGCTACCCCTACGCTATGGCCAACAGCTATCGGCCAGAGAACAGCTACGGGACCCTACCCATCCGGAAGGATGACTACGGCCACGTGGCCCAGCCCCAGGTCCCCATGGGCAGCAGCAGTGTGGACCTGAACCGGTCGCAGCCAGAACGCTTCCAGCCAGAGCCGTACGGACTGGAGGACGACCGCCGCAGCCTGGGCCCCGAGGAGGAGGAGCCCTATGACCTGGAGCCTGACTACTCCACTGCTAGCCGGCGCCAAGGCACGCTGCCAGGCACCAACCGCGGCAGAACCATGAGAGAGCCGCTCCGCGACGGGCCACGCATCAGGTGAGAACGAGAGAAGTGACAGAATGCTGTCTGTTTTTAGTTGTCTGAAAATGTATAGATGACCTTTGTTCTGTGAGTGGAAGATAGGATTGGACTGGTTTTGTTTTGGTTTAGGGTGTCTGAAAAGACCTTGAAAACAGGACTTCCTTGTTACTTAAATGTTGAGTAAAACTTTAACCATTTCTAAGATATTAATAAATTGTGTGTTCACCATCTGTTAGTCATTACTCCCACATTTACCATTAACTTATTATTAGTTTTCTTTTTGCAGTCCCTGATCTAAAGTGAGCGCTATTTATACATTATAGATACTTTCTAAATGTTTTGAGTGATCAGTGTAATTTCTCACAAAAAGATGGGCATGCTATTGGTAGACTTTCCAGCAGTACCTGGTCGAAGAATAATCACACAACACAGGATGTTTAAGGAAATATAAATGTGTGAATAAATACCTACTAACATTTATAAATGTGGGTGTAATGATTAATAAATGGTGAACACACAATATATAAATTCATTATAAATGGTTTATTAGGTGCCCTTAACATAAAGTGTGTCACGACTGTCCACGGGAATCCAAATAGGTCAGATCAGGTTTGCAAGGAATAACTTTAATCAGAGCCCCTCTCACCCAAGAGGGGGAAAGAAAACCCAGTGGGGGTTAACAACTCCTGTTGTAAATCAGGAAGATTCAGGTCTGCGCTCTCAAGATTCACCAAAGGAATGTACTGACTTTCAACAGACTTTTTCCCGCTAAAACTCTAACATGTTCAAAAGCGAATACTGGAACAATAACACAGAGCATGGGGAATAGTCAGAGGCGATCTATAGAACACTAATGTCATTTTTTATGTCAATAAAAAATGTATAAAGGAAATACTGTAACTTGGAAAGTATACCCACTACATATGCACTACATATACTATGCGTTGTGCATCTAATATGAACAATTATGAAAGTGTTTTTGTAAAGAGAGGGATGTAAATTTGAGAAGCTATGAGATATAATTGTTATCCATAAACTTTGAGTAGTTACATTGAGTAGTTACCACCCGGAGTGAGGTCAGGGAGCATGCCAGCCTGCCGTAACCTCCCCGTTTGAGCAAACTGTATAAATGATGGGTTAAGAAAAAACACATTCGACCAGAAAGATGTGAAGCTGCAGCTCCACGTTTAAAGTAGTTTGAAATTTGAATCTCAACACGAGGTGGAGATGATAAACTCCCCTCCCGGACAATCACTGGTACAGCTGGTTAGCTGTCCTAAGTAAAGTATCTTTGAAAGCTAATTTAAGTAGGACCATTCTGTTACTCTGCTAAAACCATTGTATAATGCTACTCTCATTAACGAACTGGGGAACCATCGACACGGCTGGCTAGCCTATCTTCAAAGACGCATCTTCAAGAGCGAATGTAAGGAAAATCAACTCTGTAGTTCTGTTCAGGACTACACTACATGTCACCGGATACCGGATATCTACAAAGAAGAACAACAGTAGAAGATTTGTTGGAACCATTTTGGACAATCAGAGCCTTACAAGCATGCCGCGAAAAGGCCCAATCCCCTTTCCAAGGCGGCCCTGTTCACCGAGAGATCCACCGTGATCCCAGGCATTTCACAAAAAGACATTCAAGATTTCTTACTCAAAGCGGGCGGCGGTTTGTGTGCAAAGTAACAATTAAACATAGTTAGTTAATTAGATAAATAACAGTCTTCAGATTAATGTTAAAGTCATGTCTCGACAAGTGTTACCAGGTGAAGTACAGTGCCTTGCGAAAGTATTCGGCCCCCTTGAACTTTGCGACCTTTTGCCACATTTCAGGCTTCAAACATAAAGATATAAAACTGTATTTTTTTGTGAAGAATCAACAACAAGTGGGACACAATCATGAAGTGGAACGATATTTATTGGATATTTCAAACTTTTTTAACAAATCAAAAACTGAAAAATTGGGCGTGCAAAATTATTCAGCCCCTTTACTTTCATTGCAGAAAACTCTCTCCAGAAGTTCAGTGAGGATCTCTGAATGATCCAATGTTGACCTAAATGACTAATGATGATAAATACAATCCACCTGTGTGTAATCAAGTCTCCGTATAAATGCACCTGCACTGTGATAGTCTCAGAGGTCCGTTAAAAGCGCAGAGAGCATCATGAAGAACAAGGAACACACCAGGCAGGTCCAAGATACTGTTGTGAAGACGTTTAAAGCTGGATTTGGATATAAAAAGATTTCCCAAGCTTTAAACATCCCAAGGAGCACTGTGCAAACGATAATATTGAAATGGAAGGAGTATCAGACCACTGCAAATCTACCAAGACCTGGCCGTCCCTCTAAACTTTCAGCTCATACAAGGAGAAGACTGATCAGAGATGCAGCCAAGAGGCCCATGATCACTCTGGATGAACTGCAGAGATCTACAGCTGAGATGGGAGACTCTGTCCATAGGACAACAATCAGTCGTATATTGCACAAATCTGGCCTTTATGGAAGTGGCAAGAAGAAAGCCATTTCTTAAAGATATCCATAAAAAGTGTTGTTTAAAGTTTGCCACAAGCCACCTGGGAGACACACCAAACATGTGGAAGAAGGTGCTCTGGTCAGATGAAACCAAAATTGAACTTTTTGGCAACAATGCAAAACGTTATGTTTGGCGTAAAAGCAACACAACTCATCACCCCGAACACACCATCTCCACTGTCAAACATTGGTGGTGGCAGCATCATGGTTTGGGCCTGCTTTTCTTCAGCAGGGACAGGGAAGATGGTTAAAATTGATGGGAAGATGGATGGAGCCAAATACAGAACCATTCTGGAAGAAAACCTGATGGAGTCTGCAAAAGACCTGAGACTGGGACGGAGATTTGTCTTCCAACAAGACAATGATCCAAAACATAAAGCAAAATCTACAATGGAATGGTTCAAAAATAAACATATCCAGGTGTTAGAATGGCCAAGTCAAAGTCCAGACCTGAATCCAATCGAGAATCTGTGGAAAGAACTGAAAACTGCTGTTCACAAATGCTCTCCATCCAACCTCACTGAGCTCGGGCTGTTTTGCAAGAAGGAATGGGAAAACATTTCAGTCTCTCGATGTGCAAAACTGATAGAAACATAACCTAAGTGACTTACAGCTGTAATCGCAGCAAAAGGTGGCACTACAAAGTATTTACTTAAGGGGGCTGAATAATTTTTCAGTTTTCAATTTGTTAAAAAAGTTTGAAATATCCAATAAATGTCGTTCCACTTCATGATTGTGTCCCACTTGTTATTGATTCTTCACAAAAAAATACAGTTTTGTATCTTTATGTTTGAAGCCTGAAATGTGGCAAAAGGTCGCAAAGTTCAAGGGGGCCAAATACTTTCGCAAGGCACTGTATATGTAGCCAGGATTAAGACTCGAGCAGGGGGCGAGTAGCATTTTACCTGTGAGAGTTGTTGATTGAGTGTAGCCAGCCATGTGTGTCGTCCTCGCTGCAGAAGACAGGTTCTTTCCTCTGTAGGTGACGCACAAGGAGGATTAGTTCTATGCATGGCTACAGTACAGGCATAGTCTGTTACATGACAAGAATAGTTTGCTCAAGATTAGGCAAATTAAGAATACAAGTCCTGTTCTTCCAGCATGGGTGAGAAACAACTGTGTGTGTGTGTACATTTAAAAACAGATGTCTTTTCTCATTGACTGATTCCTACAGAGAAGGTCTGAAGGGAAGGGAGCTGTTGATTTCCATTTTCATGCAAATGGCTGTTGAACGTGTGTTTCTGTCAGAAAGAGAGACTGATAGAAAGAGGGAGGGAAATAGAGAAAGAGAGCAAGAGAGAGAGAGAGAGAGAGGCAGTCAGAAAGATAGTCTCTCTCTCTTTCTCTGTCTAACTGCCTCTCTCTCTCTGTCTCTGTATGACAGTCTCTCTCTCTGTCAGAGAAAGAGAGCGAGAGAGGCAGTCAGACAGAGAAAGAGAGAGCTACAGAGTACAGTACAGTCAGACAGAGAAAGAGAGAGAGAGAGAGGCAGTCAGACAGAGAAAGAGAGAGAGAGAGAGAGAGAGAGAGAGAGACTGTCAGAGAAAGAGAGAGGCAGTCAGACAGAGAAAAAGGGAGAGAGAGAGGCAGTCAGACAGAGAAAAAGGGAGAGAGAGAGGCAGTCAGACAGAGAAAGAGAGAGAGACAGTCAGACAGAGAAAGAGAGAGAGAGGCAGTCAGACAAAGAGAGAGAGAGAGGGAGAGAGAGAGAGAGGGGCAGTCAGACAAAGAGAGAGAGAGAGAGAGAGAGGCAGTCAGACAGACAGCGAAAGAGAGAGAGAGAGGAGAGAGAGGCAGTCAGACAGAGAAAGAGAGAGAGAGGCAGTCAGACAGAGAAAGAGAGTGGGAGGGAGGGAGAGACAGACACAGTTAGATAGGGAGAGAGGGAAACAGATATTGTTAGACCCTGAGAGAGAGACCATAGAAAAAGGGAATCATATTACATTTTTATTGGTCACTTACACATATTTTGCAGATATTATTTTTGCGTGTAGCGGAATGCTTGCATGGAGATGGAGGTAGAGAGAGAGAGTGTTAAATACAGGCTCCAGTGTTGTCCATCTTCTTCCTTGAGCCTCCTCACTGGACTGTCATTAACAGGTCTGTAACCTCCGGCTCCATCTGCTAGAAAACAGACAGTTAGCCTCTGACAAAGACCCCAAAATGGACACTTGTCTCCTAATAACACCACCGTATCTCCCTTTGTGATTGTGCAGTCCTCCAGGCCACACCAATGTCTAACTTTTCCTGTACTCTGTAGCACGAGAAAGAAACTTCAAGCATGCTTGACTTAGGACAGGCGCAGGACGGGGAGCAGTGTGTGTTTTAAAGACCTTTTCTTTTATATTGGTGATCTGTGAAAGATGGATTTATTCATTTACATTGGAAGAGAAATTAAATGTGGGCCTTGAGCCAGTTTTAAGGGAATTGAACTGAGGAGGTTTGTGAGGGAGGAAGATAGGAATCCTATGTGTGTGTGCGTGCGTACGTGCTGTTTCTGTCATGTAGATGTTCAAAGGTGATGTAGAGTAGCAGTGTAGCAGCCCCTGACAGTGTCGGGCTGAGTGTCGGGGACATTCCTAATTACACACACAGGCAGCATGGTGATGTGTTGTATTTATGCCTAGCACAGGACAGGGAAGTACAAATTGAAGGTGCTTCCCTTTAATCAGAGATTCCGTCTGCATGGAATGCTCATGCACACACACACACACACACACACACACACACACACACACAGCCAGAAATTGATTCACTCCACTATTGGCTTGAGGAGAAGCGGTTGCTGTGACAGGCAATTTGTACTGTACGTTACATGTTTCACAACATACTAATACATACAAGCACACACACACCTGATTAGGCCCTTGACAGGTGGCTAGCTCTCTGATTAATTTCACGAGGCAATACCCTCGTTATTTCTTTGGGAAAAACATAACATGCCATCTTTCCCTGTCTTTCCAACACACACCATCACTGATATGCTCCATCACCTGCTGTGTCACCTATCAAACAAACAGTAACACATCTGAAATACAGCCTCTCTTTCTCTGTCTAACTGCCTCTTTTCTCTCTCTCTCTCTCTCTCTCTCTCTCTCTGTCTGACTGCCCCTCCCCCTCTCTTTCTCTGTCTAACTGCCTCTTTTCTCTCTCTCTCTCTCTCTCTCTCTCTCTCTCTGTCTGACTGCCCCTCTCTCTCTCTTTCTCTGTCTAACTGCCTCTCTTTTTTCTCTCTCTCTCTCTGTCTGACTGCCCCTCCCCCTCTCTTTCTCTGTCTAACTGACTCTCTTTTCTCTCTCTCTCTCTCTCTCTCTCTCTGACTGCCACTCTCTCTCTCTGACTGCCACTCTCTCTCTTTCTATGTCTGACTGCCTCTCTCTCTCTCTCTCCCTCTCTCTCTCTCTCTCCTACTCTCTCTCTCTCTCTCTCTCTATCTCTCTCTCTGTCTGACTGCCCCTCCCCCTCTCTTTCTCTGTCTAACTGCCTCTCTTTTCTCTCTTTCTCTCTCTCTCTCTCTCTCTCTCTCTCTCTCTGTCTGACTGCCCCTCTCTCTCTCTTTCTCTGTCTAACTGCCTCTCTCTCTCTCTCTCTCTCTGTCTGACTGCCCCTCCCCCTCTCTTTCTCTGACTAACTGCCTCTCTTTTCTCTCTCTCTCTCTCTCTCTCTCTCTCTCTCTCTCTCTGTCTGACTGCCCCTCTCTCTCTCTTTCTCTGTCTAACTGCCTCTCTCTCTCTCTCTCTGTCTGACTGCCCCTCTCTCTCTCTTTCTCTGTCTAACTGCCTCTCTTTTCTCTCTCTCTCTCTCTCTCTCTGTCTGACTGCCCCTCCCCCTCTCTTTCTCTGTCTAACTGCCTCTCTTTTTCTCTCAATTCAATTCAAGGGCTTTATTGGCATGGGAAACATGTGTTAACATTGCCAAAGCAAGTGAGGTAGATAATATATAAAGTGAATATATAAAGTGAAAAACAATAAAAATTAACAGTAAACATTACACATACAGAAGTTTCAAAACAATAAAGACATTACAAATGTCATATTATATATATACAGTGGTTTAACAATGTACAAATGGTTAAAGGACACAAGATAAAATAAATAAGCATAAATATGGGTTGTATTTACAATGGTGTTTGTTCTTCACTGGTTGCCCTTTTCTCGTGGCAACAGGTCACAACAGGTGGGTTCTGGTAGTCTTTAATAGTTGGTTCTAAGATCTGTATTTGATCATGTATATGTTTTTGCTTTTTATTCTTTGTTAAAGAGCCAAAAAGATTGGAGAAGTGGTTTACCCATACATCTCCATTTTGGATAGATAATTCTTCGTGTTGTTGTTTGTTTAGTGTTTTCCAATTCTCCCAGACGTGGTTGGAGTCTATGGATTCTTCAATTGCGTTGAGCTGATTTCTGACATGCTGTTCCTTCTTTTTCCGTAGTGTATTTCTGTATTGTTTTAGTGATTCACCATAGTGAAGGCGTAGACTCAGGTTTTCCGGGTCTCTATGTTTTTGGTTGGACAGGTTTCTCAATTTCATTCTTCGATTTTTGCATTCTTCATCAAACCATTTGTCATTATTGTTAATTTTCTTCGGTTTTCTATTTGAGATTTTTAGATTTGATAGGGAACCTGAGAGGCCAAATATACCTTTAAGATTTTCTACTGCCAAGGTTACACCTTCACTATTACAGTGGAACGTTTTACCCAGGAAATTGTCTAAAAGGGATTGAATTTGTTGTTGCCTAATTGTATTTTGGTAGGTTTCCAAACTACATTCCTTCCATCTACAGCATTTCTTAATATTACTCAGTTCCTTTGGCTTTGATGCCTCCTGATTTGAGTATTGCTCTGTTCAAGTAGACTGTGATTTTGCTGAGGTCTGATAGGGGTGTCAGTGGGCTGACTGTGAATGCTCTGAGAGACTCTGGGTTGAGGTCAGTGATAAAGTAGTCTACAGTACTACTGCCAAGAGATGAGGTATAGGTGTACCTACCATAGGAGTCCCCTCGAAGCCTACCGTTGACTATGTACATACCCAGCGTGCGACAGAGCTGCAGGAGTTGTGACCCGTTTTTGTTGGTTATGTTGTCATAGTTGTGCCTAGGGGGTATATGTGGGAGGGAATGCTGTCACCTCCAGGCAGGTGTTTGTCCCCCTGTCTGCTGAGGGTGTCAGGTTCTTGTCCGGTTCTGGCATTTAGGTCGCCACAGACTAGTACATGTACCTGGGCCTGGAAATGATTGATTTCCCCCTCCAGGATGGAGAAGCTGTCTTCATTAAAATATGGGGATTCTAGTGGGGGGATATAGGTAGCACACAGGAGGACATTTTTCTCTGTTAGGATCATTTCCTTTTGAATTTCTAGCCAAATGTAGAATGTTCCTGTTTTGATTAGTTTAATGGAGTGAGTTAGGTCTGCTCTGTACCAAATTAGCATACTGAGTTCCTTCCCTGTTTCACACCTGGTAGTTTGGTGGATGGGACTACCAGCTCTCTGTAACCTAGAGGGCAACCAGTGGGTCCGTCTCCTCTATACCAGGTTTCTTGCAGGATGACAATGTCTGTATTACCGATTTCTTTGGTGAAGTCCGGGTTTCTGCTCTTTAGGCCAAAGGCAGATGACCTCAGGCCTTGGATGTTCCAGGATGATATAGTGAAGGCTTTTTGTTCCATAGAGTGTCCAATGTTGTTGGTCGTGGTATGGCCTCAGGCCAGTAAGTGTGAGCAGAGCCTGCTGAGCATCTGGTACATGCCATTGGCTTGGGCGAGTGTGAGAGTGGGGGTTGGGACTGTTTGCCCGCTCACCACCTGGGCGTATGTGTGGCTTCCATGTTGAGGCCCTCTTTGCGGGGGTGGGGTGCATGGGGTGGGCAGGAGTGGCATAGGTCTGATCTGAGGGGGCCTAAATGGGGTGTGGGCATGGTTGACGTGGGGGGGGTGTTGATTGGTTGGGGTGGGGGTGTGGATGTGTCTGGGTGTACTGTGGTCTGGATGTAATTCCTCTTGGCGTGTGTCCTCTATGTGTAGGTCCAGGGGTGGGTCCTGCAGGTCTGGGAGGGTGTCTCGCTGGTCTGGGTGGGGTGTCTATTGATCTGTTGCTCCTGTGTGAAGTGTTGGGGATACGTTTGAGAGCGATGTCCTTTAGAGTCCGGGCAAAGGTGGGCACTGCCTTGTAGAGGTGGACCTGGTCATAGACGCTGTTCAAGTCCAGGGTGGAGTGGTGGGCCAGGAAAACATTTGGTTTTGAGGCACAGTCACGGGAAATACTTGCGTTTACCCGCTGTATTGTGGCAGGGTGGAAGTCTTTTCGTGGTAGCATGGTGGAGATAACCACTTGTGCGTTGGGGAAAGTAGAAGAAGCCTTTTCAATCACTCCCTTCAGTGCTGTGGCCACCCTTTCCTGCTGTGCTCTCAGGTCGTTTGTGCCTGTGTGTATTATTATGTGGCTGGGTGAACCTAGTTGGCCCTCAGACAGAAGGTCAAGGGCGCGCTGGGTGTTTGGACACCAGAGTTTAGACACACTGTGTTTGGGAAAAAGTTTTTTTTCTTCTATATATTTCCCATTTGAGTCCATAAGTAGTACAATCTGTGTCTTGTGGTTGTCCTCAGTGGGTGTGAGGGGGTTGTCAGAAGGGCTATCAGGGTGGCTGACAGGGGGGGTGCTCAGAGGGGGTGAGAGCCGCTGGGCTTGTGGTTCTTCATTTGTCTGTTCTGCTGTGATGTCGACTCAGGGTCTGGTGTGGACTGTTCTGCTGTGGTGTCGAGACTTTTGTCAGGTGCTGAGGTGGGCTGTTCTGCTGGCTTCTCTGTGGGGGTGGCCACCTCTCTAGTGGGTTGTTCTCTGTCACACGCCGTCCCCCTCAACCTCTCCTCCGTCCCCCTCACCCCCTCACCCTCTCCTCCATCCCACTCAACCTCTCCTCCATCAGCAGTCTGATCCTCTCCTCTAATGCTCTGTTCTTCTCCTGATTCTGCTCTTTCTCCTGTTGAAGTTGTCACACCACAGTCCAGAGTGCAGATATGTCTCTGTCCACCTCCAGCTCTCCGGGCCTGGTTAAGGGGGTGTTGTTGTGCTGGACTGTTGTCTGGGTCTGTGCTGACTGAAGTGTAATCACCTGCTGTTCCAGCTCCACCTGCCTTACCTCCAGCTGGGTGAATTTGTCCTCTCTCTCTCTCTCTCTTTGTCTGTC
This sequence comes from Oncorhynchus masou masou, assembly GCF_036934945.1. Taxonomy (NCBI): domain Eukaryota; kingdom Metazoa; phylum Chordata; class Actinopteri; order Salmoniformes; family Salmonidae; genus Oncorhynchus; species Oncorhynchus masou. Next base: position 22,712,278 of record NC_088236.1, on the reverse strand, counting down.
TGTCTGCCTCCCTCTTTCTTTCTCTGACAGTCTCTCTCTCTCTCTCTCTCTCTCTCTCTCTCTCTCTCTCTTACACACACACACACTCATTAGTATGTCTCCGAGAACATAATACAATATCGATGTTGCTGTAATGAATGTGTGAATTAAAGCACTTTAATTACAGCTTATCTTCTAGTCGCTTTGGGAACCATCAATTAAAAGGAAAATAAAAATTAAGATGTTTAGCGCAAAAATGTTTTCCTGCGCTATCGTCGACCATACATTAGATCAACATGGTGGAGTTCTAGTCATCTATTACAGGGTAGGAGGGACGAACTGGGCCGCCCAAACTTGTAGTCTTTAGTTAGGTGTGTGTGTGTCCAAATTGAATTGTACAGTATGTGGGTGTTCTGTCCCCCCTCTCACTTGGTGTGTGTGGGTGTGTTTCCACCCACTCTCTCTTTCTTTCATCCTTTGTGTGTACATGTGTGCTTCTATATGTGTGTGTGAGTGAGAATTTGTGTGGCTCAATGTGCGTGCGTGTGTCTATGTGTGTGTGTGTGTCTATGTGTTTGTGCGTATATGTGTGTGTATATGTGTGTGTGTGTGTATATGTGTGTGTGTGTGTATATATATGTGTGTGTGTGTGTGTATATATATATATATATATATATGTGTGTGTGTATATGTGTGTGTGTATATGTGTGTGTGTGGTTGTCAGCATGATTAATAGCTGCTTTTGAACTCTGCCAGACAATGGCGATGTCTGGAGCCAATCTCAAATCTCTCATCTCTCCCTGGTGTGACCGGGGCCATGCTGCAACTGCCTGCCCACCTCCCCCTGCCATGGGGCCTCCAGGGGTCACACAGACAGACAGACAGACAGACAGACAGACAGACAGACAAAGAGAGAGAGACCAGTACTCCGCTGAGAGCCTGCCAAGACTAGAAGTGCATAGCTTTTAGCATGAGACATATCTTTCTTCTGTCTTATTAGACGTTTGTCACAAGAAGTTGCCCAATGATGGAGAAACTAAGTTCTGAACAGTGTTTTTCTTCTTCCCCACACGTCATTGAAGTAAGAAACAAACAGATAATGCCAGCATAAGCAGTTGGAATACAACAGGAACATGTTTCTGATGTTTTGTAGCCATGCCTCTTGTGAATCAGAAATCACGTATTGCTCACATTCATAACTGAACATGACCAATCTGTTGTGTGTATAGTGGATAGTCACTGAGCTCATAATCATGTGGAACTGTTCCTCCAAACAGAGATGGACACATTATGTCTCCACTGCTAATCCTTTGAGGTTTGTCTCCTTAGGGATTGGAGAGGGTCAGAGACCACAGGAATAGAGATTTGATCTACATAATTGACAGAAGATGACAGGGAAAGAAAAAGACAGGTGTCCCTGAAGCCTTTTTCACTGTGCTGGCTGTCACTCCTACACACTCTCTCTCCTTTCTCTCTCTTTCACACTCACTCACTTTAGCAGCTCCATTAACATGAGTGTGAGCTGCTTCTGTAATCATCCTGTGAGCATTATGCCTGCCGGCGGCACTGGCTATAGCTTTGAGGCGGCAAGGGCCTTTCACATCCTGTGATTAAACCCCACCTATATCAACACAATGGTGCCAATTTAAATGCAAATGCTGACATTCCCATCACTCAGCCCGCACCCCGTTTACCAACCCCGGCATCAGGTGTATCTAAATGAGTTCCAGTTCAACCCCAACTGTACACTGATTCTCAGTGTGTGTAAGAGTGTGACGCTTGATGTATGCGCATGTATCTGATAGCAATGAAGACATCATTTGGTAATGCCCTCTATAACTCTCTGTTTCTGAGGTTTATTCACAGCAGTGTTGATTTGGCTCGTCATCTTCTATTTCTGTTTGCATTTGAATCCCCCAACTGTATTTCTGAATGTGTGGTTGGACCAGACAGGATGTTCACAAAGGAATGGTTGGTACTGTATAACCTCTACTCACTCACAGCCTTTTTCCATCTATCATGCAGCTATGGTTAGCCTGATTCAACTAGACTGAATGCTTCTCTCAATGGTAAGCACAGGGCTCAGACTGGTTTATCCAGGCAAGCTGAGAAACTCTCCAGACCAAAACCTCAGTGTAGCAGGCAGGCCTGTTCCAGCCTAGCCTTAATGACTGGGGCTTAATCAGAGCAGAGCTCCTAGCTCTGGGGCCTTCCTCATTACCAGGGCTGAAGGCAGAGCTTGAGGTTTGTGGTGCTTCACGTTCCAGTCCACCCTCAACCCTCCTGGTTCCTGGAATGGTTCCTGTCAGGATTTGGCCAGGGTTGTTCCGGGTTTTGGTCACTAGATGCCCCCATTGTGCTTTTTGACCTTATGTTTTTTCCCTTGTTCCCCATTATTATTTGCACCTGTGCCTCGTTTCCCCTGATTGTATTTAAACCCTTAGTTTCCCTCAGTTCTGTGCTCTGTGTATGTATGTTAGCACCCAGCCCTAGTGTTCTGTGTATTCTTGTCGATTCCGGTGGATGCTCTTGTGGAATTCTGTTTTTGTTTTTGAGGATCTCTTAAGGCTTTTTTGTGCTATTCCTACCATCTTTTGGATTTACTATTTTTGTATTGAAGGACTTCTCCTTTTTACTTTATTAAATACACCGTCTTAAGTACTGCTGTGTCTGCCTCATCTTCTGGGTTCTGCTGACTATTCGTGGCTCAGTTGGTTAAGTGACTGTTTCTCACTCCGGAGACCCAGGTTCGTAACCGGGTCCTGACAGGTTCCACTGTACATTCCTTAGACTGGAAGGAACCATTCTGTGGGAAAAAGGAGGTGGTGAAGGTAGACTGGACTATACCATTCCATTGAGATGTCCTCAACCAACACCCTTCAAGGAAGTAGCAGTAAGGTCATTTTTGAAGCTGAAGAAGGAGACAACTGTTTCAGAAGCTGTCAGATCAAGGCTACCCTTGCAATTAGGCCACGATAACTAAACCTAACCTCGTACCACAAGACCAAAACCACACTAATGCCTTAGAAACATAGACTTTTCTTGGCATTTTGTGTCTTTCAGCTTAGTCTCTGCTTGTGGCTCACATTTCAATGCAGCTGCTTTTCTCTCCAGACCCTGGTCTTGTGTTTAGCTGCTTGTCTCTCCAGACCCTGGCCTTGTGTTTAGCTGCTTGCCTCTCCAGACCCAGGTCTTGTGTTCAGCTGCTTGTCTCTCCAGACCCTGGCCTTGTGTTTAGCTGCTTGTCTCTCCAGACCCTGGCCTTGTGTTTAGCTGCTTGTCTCTCCAGACCCAGGCCTTGTGTTTAGCTGCTTGTCTCTCCAGACCCTGGCCTTGTGTTTAGCTGCTTGTCTCTCCAGACCCTGGCCTTGTGTTTAGCTGCTTGTCTCTCCAGACCCTGGCCTTGTGTTTAGCTGCTTGTCTCTCCAGACCCTGGTCTTGTGTTTAGCTGCTTGCCTCTCCAGACCCTGGTCTTGTGTTTAGCTGCTTGCCTCTCCAGACCCTGGTCTTGTGTTTAGCTGCTTGCCTCTCCAGACCCTGGTCTTGTGTTTAGCTGCTTGTCTCTCCAGACCCTGGCCTTGTGTTTAGCTGCTTGTCTCTCCAGACCCTGGTCTTGTGTTTAGCTGCTTGTCTAACTAGACCCAGGTCTTGTGTTTAGCTGCTTGTCTCTCCAGACCCTGGCCTTGTGTTCAGCTGCTTGTCTCTCCAGACCCTGGCCTTGTGTTTAGCTGCTTGTCTCTCCAGACCCTGGCCTTGTGTTTAGCTGCTTGTCTCTCCAGACCCTGTCCTTGTGTTTAGCTGCTTGTCTCTCCAGACCCAGGTCTTGTGTTTAGCTGCTTGCCTCTGCAGACCCAGGTCTTGCCTTCCCTGTGGTGTTGGTTTACTTTATCTTTAATATCAGCTCAACCCCAGCCTACTGAATATATAAGGATTTAGTGTCTAGTTACATTGCTGCTTGGGTAGGAGCTTTTTCTCCCAGTTCATCATGTATTGATTTCACTGGCGGTAAAATGTAAAGCGTGTTGCCATAAAAGCTGATATGCTACCGAGGGCCTCATTTAAACCCACAAAGTAATGTGCCCCAGACACAGCAATACCATGATGAGATTCTCCCCTCGCAACGTGCACTAGGGCAGCCAGGAGAAATTTAAAGGATATAATTAACATAAAAATCATTAAAATTCAAGTAAATGCTGGAGCTAGCTCCATAACCACCAGCACTCAGTTAGGGCTGTCACCCCTTTTTGTTGCACCGTACATCATAGATGACTGGCCAGTTATGGAAGTATGATAAACAAGCCTCTCTGGGTGGTGGGGTGGAGGGGAAGCTACAATGGGTGGCACATAGTGTGCAACACTAATTAGATTCCCCTGTCCCATTTCCTGCATCTGGCTCTCCTGTTTTCCTGATGAAAAGACATCAGAGTGGAAAGGAGCGAACAGAGCTAGCGGAATAAAACTTAGTATCATAGTATCGTTCCTACCCCAAACACAGGGAACCCCCTTGGGATAGTTCCATTATGGTGACTTTGTGTGACGATGGTTATTTTCCTCGGTCTGTTACTATCTTACCCTTAAGTGTGTGGAACAAGTAAAATCATTAGGATGTATCTTTTGTTTCTCAAAACACCATGAATACCTATGTATAACAAAGAAAGTCATGTTAACCCCCTCAGTATCTAGATATACCTGGCTACAGCAGTATTTCCCATCCCTGGTCCTCCAGTACCCCCAACAGTACACATACTTAAAACATGTTTACTGTTGGTGGTACTGAAGCACCAGGGTTACAATAAACATGTGTACTGTTGGGGATACTGGAGAACCAGGGTTACAATAAACATGTTTACTGTTGGGGATACTGGAGAACCAGGGTTACAATAAACATGTTTACTGTTGGTGGTACTGGAGCACCAGGGTTACAATAAACATGTGTACTGTTGGGGATACTGGAGCACCAGGGTTACAATAAACATGTGTACTGTTGGGGAAACTGGAGCACCAGGATTACAATAAACATGTGTACTGTTGGGGATACTGGAGCACCAGGGTTACAATAAACATGTGTACTGTTGGGGATACTGGAGCACCAGGGTTGGGAAACATGGCTACAGTATTCTTCAGAACGTGAGATCGCCTCCTCCTCCACCACTCTGAGATGGAAATGAAGAGTTCCACTTTTTTCCCCCTTCAATGAGTCCTCCTTGAGAATTGATGAGCAGAGAGCCATGTGTTGATCACAGACCAAAGAGGGCTAGGGAGGAAGGTTACTGGAGGGGCCTGGAGACAGGGGAGAGACTGGAGGGGATCGTGTGGAATAGAGAGGCTCTCATCTGGGACGTGTAGGCCTACCTCGGGACCCACTTCACCACAGGAGAGCTAACTGCTTAGCACCGTCATACTGTATATATAAATGGAATACATCTCCCTTAATGGCTCTGGCACTAAGCTAACCTAGGCCCAGTCCCAGGGAGGCAGCCAGGACAGGCAGGGCATTAGCATAGTCTTTGGTGAGGCAGTGTTGGGTCAGAAACCTCCCTGTGGGCATGGTTGGGTTCTCTCTCTACTGCTGCCTCTCCTCTCCTGGCCACAGGGAGTGTGCAGCTGAACACTTTATGCAAAAAAAGAGAAATAAATACTGAACTTGTTTTTACATGGATTCTGTGACACGGTTAGCTTCTAACAGCTAGGGCTGTTATTTCTTGTCTCGGAATCCCGCTTAACAGACAGGTTGAAGCCTGCTTGACAGAGCCGCTAACCAACTGCTAGCTAAGCTGCTAGAAATCAAGCTAATGAATTTAGTCCCAGATGAGTTTTGCAATGGATCCCTTTTTGTCTGGAGAAGTAAATGAACGGTTCCAGCTCTGTAGGAGCTGTAGGAGCTGTATCTACTACTCTTTGTTTCGGGACAAACTGGATCACTCTGAGTTCCAATACACTCTAATGATGATTTGAAAAAAGCTGCATTAAAGGCATGAGCTCTGCTTTGTTTTTTTTGCGCAGGCTGTACACACTTCATCAGTCCCTCATTCACAATTTGACAAGCACTTGATAATGCCGTGAATTTCCTGGCGGCATCACCATTCTGGGGCTGTAATGCCCCCTAAAAAAATCCATGCCTTTTGCGGCCAGTGGCCGTTGTGCCCATGGGCTGAAAATAATCATTATAATTCCCTTCTCCTGGCTGCGTGCTCCGAAGCGCCTCTCACTCACATAGCTCTCCATCACGCTTGTCTTTCTCACAGGCTAGAAGTGAAGACAGACACATCGGGGATGCAACTGTGCGCGTCCTTATCCAATTCCAAGCTGCATATTGTAGATATTGGAAAAACTTTCCATATTTACTTTTCGTCAGCCAACAAGATGATTAAGCCAAACGAACAACAAAAGAACTAGCCTATGTCAATCTACCATCCCCGATAGTACCATCCCCGATCCCCGATAGTACAAAGTGTGAGAAATAAATATTCCAAACATAGTCTGGGACAGTTGTGGGATGTGATAGATCCCAAATTTATACAACCATTAGCATAAAAAATGTTTTTAAGCAATGAGGCTGACAGATCAGAACATTTAGCTTAAAATGTTGATAAACTATTAGGCTATTTCTTCTCTTCTTGAAACGTGCTGCGTATGTATGCCAGTTAGACTCTACACCCCTTGTAAAGCAGATTAATGTGCTTCATTTTAAGAAGTTATTTGGCCACTTTAGTTGTGATACAAACTTTAAGACTGGGCCTAGCAAGTAGCGCAGCGGCAGAGACGTCACAACTGACCTGGGTTCAATCCCGGGCTGTGTCACAACAGGTCGTGACTGGTAGTACCATAGGGAGGCGCACAATTGTCCCAGTGTCGTCCAGGTTAGGGGAGGGTTTGGCTGGGGTGGGCTTTACTTGGCTCATCGTGCTCTAGCAACTCCTTGGGGCGGACCGGGCGCCTGCATGCTGACTTCGGTCATCAGTTGAACAGTGTTTCCTCCGACACATTGGTTCGGCTGGCATTCAGGTTAAACGGGCAGATGTTAAGAAGCTCTGTTTGGCGGGTCATGTTTCAGTCCAGGGAAAAAAAATACATGTCATCTATGTACTTAAATAGTGATTGGAGGACGCTTTTCCCGTGGATCATTTTCATGCCAGTCAGGTAAGCTATACTCCTGTTGTAAAGAGAAGCAATGTGCTTAATATTAGGAAAGTTGATAAATAAATATAGTAGGCCTAGCTTATAGGAAGCTGATGGGATCCTCCTCTTTTTAATAGAGGCCTCAATTGCATAGAATATAGAAATGTTGCGCTACTTGAGCTACTAATGACCATCAGCAGCATCAGAGCTTAGAGAAGCCTAATTAATGTGACTAAACGGTCACATGGAATTTGACTGCCATCATGACTCGTGACCGCCGGTGTAGCGGTAATGTGATCATCGTAACAACCCTAGCTGAGACATTCTTACTAACCTGCTAGAGAACCAGTTCAGATTCAAGTCTAACTTTTGTGTGACTGAAGCCTTTAGTGAGTGGTCTAATGCTTTGATATTTAATAATTTCTGCTCTCCAAATTCATATTTATTATATAAATAGCCCCATTTAATTTTGTCTGGCTTGCTGTTTCAAATTAAATTCTTTATTTCTGAATGTCTGTTTTTCTTTCACTTGCTCCCTCTTTCTTTTTCTCTCCCTCTTTCAATCGCCATTCCTCTTCTCCCTGGCTCTTTCTGTCTCTACTATCACTCTTTTTCTCTCTCTCCCTCTCCTCCTCGCCCAACACTAACACCAGCTCCCCCATCATTATTAAAAAAGGTAAACGAGAACATCGCTCTGAGCCGACAGAGACGGTTAATATGGAAGTGGCCCCTGTTTCGCTTATCGATGGGAGCGGTCCTCTGACAGAGCTGTTAATAACAGACCAGCCTTGTTTGTCCCCCATCTCTGTCTTTGTCCTCTTTTCTCCTCTCTCGCTCCTGTCTTTTCCCCTCTCCTTCACCCCTGTGTCTATCTCCTTTTTCCCTCCATCAGTCAATCACTCTCACCTCACTTTGCCTTTCTCAACTCTTATCCCCCCTTCTCTTTCTCCTGAAATCCCTCTATTATACAAATCCCAATAAATGCTCTCTCTATCTGTTTTAGTAGTAGTAGAAGTAGTATTGATGGAGTTAACCTTGCAGTCGTAGACTAAATCGTATCCCAATGTCCTGAAAATGTACAGAAAACATAAAACTACAACTCCTCACAGAGAGATATGAAATGCTCTGAACTATGTTACATGATCTTTCCTCAAACGCACCTCCCCTTTTCTCTCTCTCCATTATAGGGGTTACGAGGATCCCATCGAGGCGGAGATGATTGACGAGCGACACCCCTACATCCATGGCATGTACCCGGCCCCCCTGGCCCAGCCCGAGAGGGGGAGCATGGCCAGCCTGGACCGCCTGGCTGGCCGCCGCTCGCCCTCCATCGACAGCATCCGAAAGGACCCGCGTTGGCGTGACCCCGATCTGCAAGAGGTCATAGCCATGCTGGGCCACCCCATCGACCCAGTCAAGTCTAACGCCGCCGCGTATCTGCAGCACCTGTGCTACGAAAACGACAAGATCAAGAAAGATGTGCGCCAGCTGAAGGGGATCCCGGTGCTGGTAAGCCTGCTGGACCATCCCAAGGCTGAGGTCCACCGCAAGGCCTGCGGAGCCCTGAGAAACATCTCCTACGGCAAGGACCACGACAACAAGGTGGCCATCAAGAACTGTGACGGTATCCCCGCCCTTGTCCGCCTGCTGAGGAAGACCAACGACATGGAGGTCCGCGAGCTCATCACAGGTGAGTTACAGAGACCATAGTGCCTACTGTACATCAAGAATCAACAGAGGTAAGTTACTGTAGACCGATACTATGTACCTACTACAGTATTATACAGTAGGGATGTTTTAACGTATACACTGCCATTTTTTTATTGTTTAAACATTGGTATTTTTTTATGATTCCACAATTGAAACCTAACCTTAACCACACTGCCAACCTTGTGCCTAAAATTAAGACCAAAAATATTAAACAAATTTGAGTTTGTGGCTGTGGTAACTAGTGGAAACCATACCAGACGGCGCTCACCTTACTGCTGTCCTCCAGCCACTCTGCAACGATAGTATTAATGCCGTTTTAGGTTCTCTGTTGTGTGCCTCTCTTCCGTGTTCTCAGTTGTCAGTACGTCCTTTATGCCCCACTTCTCATCAATGTGATGGCTCATTGCAGTGATGCATGACAGCATGTTCATAGTCGTCCATAGTCATCCTGTTGTTAAAGAGCCACTGAACATGCTGTTTGGCACATTTGTTTTTCTGTTGCTCATTAGAAGAAACTGAAATTCAGTCTTGGAGTTGTGTTTCCTAACCGATTCCGCATTTGGTTAATGATGTTTGTCCCCCATGAGACACTGTAGACGCAGAAGCCTATTTAATTTTCTCAAAAACCCCAGAATGAATGAATCAGAGATAGTTAAATCATTTTGACGTTTTTGCTGAGGATGTTTTAGTTGTGCAATTTTACATCTAACTAAGGTGTTTGGTGCAGTATTTCTCAAGTTCAAAAATGCTTGACATATTGTCTTATGTAAACAAAGTCAGAGCTGATTGGCAGGTCTGTCTAATTGTCTATGCTATTGGATAGAAAGCAATCACAGCAGCTGTTCACCCCATGTTAGAGGGCAAATGGACATCTTCAAATCAAAACCCAACCTTCATTTACCTGTTGTGATGCACGGAGGTTCTAAATTCTGTTTTAGACCAGACTGACTTTACGACAAAAAATTGTATTCACACTTTGTAGTTTCTGACTCCTATCGATGCCACAAAGGCCATTTTCAGAGTTTGAACTTTGTCTTTACAGAGCAATCATTGTAAATTTCTCCATCAGGGCTTTTCGACATGGCGTCTTGTAGTCTGGTTCTAGATATACCATTAGGGTTTTGAATCTGACATCCTCTTCCATTGACAATGGCTGCATTTCAACTGCAATCATTTCTGCAATCAGCGCTGTGATTTCCTCACTCCGACCCTTATCGCGCTGCTGCCAACAACGGGATGTGTCACAGTGCGTCTTTCAGCGTTGAACCTGTACTGCCACTGTAGCTCAATTCAACCTCACAAGTTTGTATTTGATTACCTTCTCATTTAACTTCTCAAAGTAATGCCATGCAGGACTTCCCTGTCTCACTCTGCCATTTTCCCAACTTTTAACGATGCTGACATGCAGAGCGCTTTACATTCTTGGCAAATAATTTGAAAGATGCATATCTCCTCCTACTTACAGCATTGTACCGTTAGGTATTTGTTTAATTTAAATGTTTCCTTTATGATGATGATCGGAACCTGTTAATGGTAGTTTTGTAATAACTGCACTGTGATGTAAATTTTTTAAATGGTTTTAACGATCCCAATTCTGTTTAAACGTCACACCCGCATTATACAACACTGGTGAGTTCTACAGACCAACACTAGCTACAGTTCCTCGGCTGTAAATAGGTCAACACCAGCTACAGTTCCTCGGCTGTAAATAGGTCAACACTAGCTACAGTTCCTCGGCTGTAAATAGGTCAACACTAGCTACAGTTCCTCGGCTGTAAATAGGTCAACACTAGCTACAGTTCCTCGGCTGTAAATAGGTCAACACTAGCTACAGTTCCTCGGCTGTAAATAGGTCAACACTAGCTACAGTTCCTCGGCTGTAAATAGGTCAACACTAGCTACAGTTCCTCGGCTGTAAATAGGTCAACACTAGCTACAGTTCCTCGGCTGTAAATAGGTCAACACTAGCTACAGTTCCTCGGCTGTAAATAGGTCAACACTAGCTATAGTTCCTCGGCTGTAAATAGGTCAACACTAGCTACAGTTCCTCGGCTGTAAATAGGTCAACACTAGCTACAGCTCCTCGGCTGTAAATAGGCCAACACTAGCTACAGCTCCTCGGCTGTAAATCGGTCAACACTAGCTACATTTCCTCAACTGTAAATAGGTCAACACTAGCTACAGCTCCTCGGCTGTAAATAGGTCAACACTAGCTACAGCTCCTCGGCTGTAAATAGGTCAACACTAGCTACAGCTCCTCGGCTGTAAATAGGTCAACACTAGCTACAGCTCCTCGACTGTAAATAGGTCAACACTAGCTACAGCTCCTCGACTGTAAATAGGTCAACACTAGCTACAGCTCCTTGACTGTAAATAGGTCAACACTAGCTACAGCTCCTCGACTGTAAATAAGTCAACACTAGCTACAGCTCCTCGACTGTAAATAGGTCAACACTAGCTACAGCTCCTCGACTGTAAATAGGTCAACACTAGCTACAGCTCCTCGACTGTAAATAAGTCAACACTAGCTACAGCTCCTCGAATGTAAATAGGTCAACACTAGCTACAGCTCCTCAACTGTAAATAAGTCAACACTAGCTACAGCTCCTCGACTGTAAATAGGACAACACTAGCTACAGCTCCTCGACTGTAAATAAGTCAACACTAGCTACAGCTCCTCGACTGTAAATAAGTCAACACTAGCTACAGCTCCTCGACTGTAAATAGGTCAACACTAGCTACAGCTCCTCGGCTGTAAATAGGTCAACACTAGCTACAGCTCCTCGACTGTAAATAGGTCAACACTAGCTATAGCTCCTAGACTGTAAATAGGTCAACACTAGCTACAGCTCCTCGACTGTAATTAAGTCAACACTAGCTACAGCTCCTCGACTGTAAATAAGTCAACACTAGCTACAGCTCCTAGACTGTAAATAGGTCAACACTAGCTACAGCTCCTCGGCTGTAAATAGGTCAACACTAGCTACAGCTCCTCGACTGTAAATAAGTCAACACTAGCTACAGCTCCTCGACTGTAAATAAGTCAACACTAGCTACAGCTCCTCAGCTGTAAATAGGCCAACACTAGCTACAGCTCCTCGACTGTAAATAAGTCAACACTAGCTACAGCTCCTCGGCTGTAAATAGGTCAACACTAGCTACAGCTCCTCGACTGTACATAGGTCAACACTAGCTACAGCTCCTCGACTGTAAATAAGTCAACACTTGCTACAGCTCCTCGGCTGTAAATAGGTCAACACTAGCTACAGCTCCTCGACTGTAAATAGGTAAACACTAGCTACAGCTCCTCGGCTGTAAATAGGTCAACACTAGCTACAGCTCCTCGACTGTAAATAGGTCAACACTAGCTACAGCTCCTAGACTGTAAATAAGTCAACACTAGCTACAGCTCCTCGGCTTTAAATAGGTCAACACTAGCTACAGCTCCGCGGTTGTAAATAGGTCAACACTAGCTACAGCTCCTCGACTGTAAATAGGTCAACACTAGCTATAGCTCCTCGACTGTAAATAGGTCAACACTAGCTACAGCTCCTCGACTGTAAATAGGTCAACACTAGCTACAGTTCCTCGGCTGTAAATAGGTCAACACTAGCTACAGCTCCTCGACTGTAAGTAGGTCAACACTAGCTACAGCTCCTCGACTGTAAATAAGTCAACACTAGCTACAGCTCCTCGACTGTAAATAAGTCAACACTAGCTACAGCTCCTCGACTGTAAATAGGTCAACACTAGCTACAGCTCTGCAGTTGTAAATAAGTCAACACTAGCTACAGCTCCTCGACTGTAAATAGGTCAACACTAGCTACAGCTCCTCGACTGTAAATAGGCCAACACTAGCTACAGCTCCTCGGCTGTAAATAAGTCAATACTAGCTACAGCTCCTCGGCTGTAAATAAGTCAATACTAGCTACAGCTCCTCGGCTGTAAATAAGTCAATACTAGCTACAGCTCCTCGGCTGTAAATAAGTCAACACTAGCTACAGCTCCTCAGCTGTAAATAAGTCAACACTAGCTATAGCTCCTCAGCTGTAAATAAGTCAACACTAGCTACATTTCCTCAACTGTAAATAAGACAGTAAATACTAGTCATAGTAGCCTTTTGTTTGTAATGTACAAAGCTTATTGGCTTCATTGAATGACAAATTAATTGCTCTGATGTGCATGGCCACCATTATTATTTAAAGTACCGGCATATTCTCTGCTTGGGCATTGTTATGTTGTAGGCTGAGGCATTATTGAAGCATGTCCTGCATTCTCTATCTAAGAGACAGAGAGAGAGATAATGAAGTATATAGAGTGCCTTCAGAAAGTTTTCATACCCCTTGACTTTTTCCACATTTTGTTGTGTTAGAGCCTGAATTTAAAATGGATTTTTCGTCACTGGAATACACACAATACCCCATCATGTCAAAGTGGAATTATGTTTTTGAAATGATTACAAATGAATAAAAAATGAAAAGCTGAAATATCTTGAGTCAATAAGTATTCAAAATTCAACCCCTTGGTTATGGCAAACCTAAATAAGTCCATGAGTAAAAATCTGCTTAACAAGTCACATAATAAGTTGCATGGACTGTGCAATAATAATGTTTAACATGATTTTTTGAATGACTACCTCTGTTCCTCCACACATACAATTATGTGTTATGTCCCTCAGTCGAGCTGTCACGCCCTGACCTTAGATATCTCTGTTTGTCTATATATTTTGGTTAGGTCAGGGTGTGACTAGGGTGGGTACTCTAGTTTTTGTATGTCTAGGGTTGTTACGGTTTTCCTAGGTGTGAAGGTGAGTCGGACCAAAATGCGGCGTGTAGATTACCATCCATGTTTAATGAACTGAAGAAACACGAATCAAAATACAAACACTACAAAAACAATGAACGTAACGAAAACAGCATTATACTGGTGCAAACTAATACACGACAGACAAAAGGACACTAAGGACATAAGGACAATCACCCACGAAACACTTAAAGAATATGGCTGCCTAAATATGGTTCCCAATCAGAGATAACGATAAACACCTGCCTCTGATTGAGAACCACTTCAGACAGCCATAGACTTATCTAGAACACCCCACTAAGCTACAATCCCAATACAAAACACACCACATACAAAAAACCCATGCCACACCCTGGCCTGACCAAATAAAAGAAGAAAAACACAAAATACTTAGACCAGGGCGTGACAAGGGTTTTTGTATGTCTAGGGGGTTTTGTATGTCTAGGGGTTTTTGTATGTCTTTGTTGGCACGCTGTTTATCATTGTCTTTGATTGGGGATCATATTTAGGTAGCCAATCCCTCATTTGTGTTGTGGGATCTTGTCTACATTTAGTTGCCTGAGTGAACAACAGTAGCTTCACGTTTCATTTGGTTGTTTGTTGTTTTTGTTCAGTGAGTTTTGGTTTATTAAAATTATGTGGAACTCTACTCACGCTGCGCCTTGGTCTCATCATTACGACGAACGTGACACGAGCAGTGAATTTCAAACACAGATTCAACCACAAAGACCAGGGAGGTTTCCAATGCCTCACAAAGAAGGGCACCTATTGGTAGATGGGTTAAAAAAAAGCAGACATTGAATATCCCTTTGAGCATGGTGAAGTTATTAATTACACTTTGGAGGGTGTATCAATACACCCAGTCACTACATAGATAAAGGCATCCTGTCTAACTCAGTTGCCGGAGAGGAAGGAAACCGCTCAGGGATTTCACCATGAGGCCAATTGTAACGGTTTTCTTGAGGTGAAGGAGAGGCGGACCAAAACGCAGCGTGGTGGTTATTCATGGTACTTTAATAAAGACACTATACATGAATAAACTAACAAAAAACAATAAGCGTGAGAAAACCTAAACAGCCCTATTTGGTGCAAACACAGAGACAGGAACAATCACCCACAAACACACAGTGAAACCCAGGCTACCTAAGTATGATTCTCAATCAGAGACAACTAATGACACCTGCCTCTGATTGAGAACCATACTAGGCCGAAACATAGAAATACCCAAATAATAGAAAAACAAACATAGACTGCCCACCCCAATTCACGCCCTGACCATACTAAATAATGACAAAACAAAGGAAATAAAGGTCAGAACGTGACACCAATGGTGACTTTAAAACAGTTACAGGGTTTAAAGGCTGTGATAGGAGAAAACTTTGGATGGATCAACAACATTGTAGTTACTCCACAATACTAACCTAATTGACAGAGTGAAAAGAAGGAAGCTAGTACAGAATAAAAAATATTCCAGAATACTAGAGGATAACCTGGTTCAGTCCGCTTTCCACCAGACACTTGTCAGGATTTGGCCAGGGTTGTTCCGGGTTTTGGTCAGTAGATGTCCCCATTGTGCTTTTTGTCCCTATGTTTTTCCCTTGATCCCCATTATTATTTGCACCTGTGTCTTGTTTTCCCCTGATTGTATTTAAACCCTTTGTTTCCCTCAGTTCTGTGCTCTGTGTTTGTATGTTAGCACCCTGCCCTAGTGTTCTGTGTGCTCTTGTCGATTCCGGGTGAAGTTCTTGTGGTATTCTGTTTTTTGTTTTTTTTTATTTTTGGTGAGTTTCTTTTGAGGTCTTTTTGTGTTTTTCCTTCCACCTTTTGGATTTGCCATTTTTTTGTATTTTAGGATTTTTTCTTTATTAAATTACACCGTCTTAAGTACTGCTGTGTCTGCCTCATCTTCTGGGTTCTGCAGTCTATTCTGCAGTCTCACTCCGGAGACCCAGGTTCGAAACCGGGTCCTGACAGAAACACAGAGCCAAAAATGAACCCAGAGGCAGCCAGTTCCCAGGACCTTTTTGCCACGCTGTCCCACCACCAGGAGACTGTCCAACGTCACGAAGCCGTCCTGGTTCAGCAAGAGGCCTTAATGGCTAGACATTCTCATCTTCTGTCGGAGATGCTGACTTCCATTAAGCAAATATCTGCTCGACTTACCCCGGCAACAGTTTCCGTCCCAGTACCTCAGGTTCACGTACCCATGGCAGTTAACCCCCTGGCTGAACCTCGTCTTCCACCTCCCCAACGGTTCTCAGGTGATCCAAGTGCTTGTAAAGGCTTTCTCACTCAATGTTCTCTCTCCTTTGAGCTGCAACCCTCGTCGTTTCCCACCGACCGGTCTAAGATCGCATATATCATTACCCTGCTGTCGGAAAAAGCCCTGGCCTGGGCTACTGCTGTGTGGGATGCCCATAGTTCCTGCTGTGCCAGCTACTCTGCCTTTGCTGAGGAATTCAAACGAGTGTTTCAAGGCCCAAGCAGTGGTTCTGACTCAGCCAAACAGCTCCTGACTCTCCATCAAGGTTGGCGCAGCGTGACGGACTATGCCATCCAGTTCCGCACGGTGGCAGCAGCGAGTGGCTGGAACAACGAGGCGCTCACGGTGTGCTTTCTGAAGGGCCTTTCCGACACTATCCAAGATAAACTGGCCACTCGGGAACCACCGGACAATCTCGAGTCCCTGATCAAGTTGGCCTCACGCATTGACCAGCGTCTGAGAGAGAGAGAACTCAACCGTAGACCTCTAGCCCCTATCAGTCCCAGCTCCGAGTCCCCACCTTTATCATCGCTGGCTCCACCGGAACCCATGCAGATTGGACGCATCTCCCAGGCTGAGAGAGACCGCCGGATGAGGGAGCGACGCTGTCTATATTGCGGCAAACCGGGCCATTTCCGTTCCACGTGTCCCGGGCTCCAGGGAAACGCTCTGTCCCGTACAGACCGGGGGAACTGTAACGGGAAACATAACCTCCTCCCATCCGTCCAACTCCCGTCTGCTCATTCCAGTCACCCTCTCCTGGGACAACCACAAGCTTCACCTTCAAGCCTTGGTAGACTCTGGAGCCGCAGGTAACTTCATGGATGGTGTCTGGGCGAAGGAGAATGGCGTTCCTCTGAACCTCTGGGTGAACCCATGAGGGTTACTACATTGGATGGAAGCCCTTTGGGATCTGGACTTGTCACTCATGTCACTACCTCCTTGAGACTTTCAGTTTCACAACACCAGGAATTGATTAACTTTCATTTGATCTCCTGTTCCGAGTTCCCTCTCGTCCTTGGATACCCCTGGCTTCACAGCCATAACCCTCACATCGACTGGTCTGTGGGCACTATCAAGCAGTGGGGTCCTACGTGCCAAGCTACTTGTATTTTCCAGAATTCCCCGAGTTCTACTCCCGAGTCTTTAGAATCCATCGACCTGACCCGAGTTCCCGAGTGTTACCATGACCTCAAACTGGTGTTTAGCAAACAGAGGGCCACCATGCTACCACCCCATAGATCTTACGATTGCCCCATCGACCTGTTTCCGGGCACTTGCCCCCAGGGGTCGGATCTTTTCCCTATCTCCACCCGAACGAGCTGCTATGGATACCTACATCAAGGACTCTCTGGAAGCAGGCCTCATGCGTCCATCTACCTCCCCGGCGGGAGCAGGGTTTTTCTTTGTGGCCAAGAAAGATGGTGGATTACGTCCTTGCATCGACTACCGGGGACTCAATGACATAACCGTCCGTAACCGTTACCCGCTACCCCTTATGGCCACAGCCTTCGAGCTGCTCCAGGAAGCAGTTGTTTTCACTAAGCTTGACCTGCGGAACGCATACCATCTTGTGCGGATCAGACCTGGTGACGAGTGGAAGACCGCTTTCAACACGCCTACTGGTCACTATGAATACTTGGTGATGCCCTTCGGCCTGACCAACGCCCCAGCGGTGTTCCAAGCGCTCATAAACGATGTGCTTAGGGATATGCTTAACATATTTGTGTTCGTTTACTTGGATGACATCCTCATCTTTTCGAGCTCCCTTCAAGAACACACTAAGCATGTCAGACAAGTACTCAAACGCCTCCTGGACAGCCATCTGTACGTTAAGCCGGAAAAATGTGAATTCCATTCATCCCGAGTACAATTCCTGGGATTTGTAGTGGAACCCGGTCGAGTCCAAATGGACCCTAGGAAGGTAGGGGCGGTAGCGGATTGGCCCACCCCCAAATCCGTTAAGGATGTTCAGCGTTTCCTGGGCTTCACAAACTTTTACCGCAAGTTCATCAAGAACTTCAGTTTGGTGGCAGCTCCTCTCTCAGCTTTAACCAAAGGTGGCAATGCAAGGTTTGTGTGGGGAAGAGAAGCTGAGACGGCCTTCCAAGGACTCAAGCAGCGCGTCCTCTCTGCTCCCATCCTGATACTACCGACTACGGATGAACCATTTGTGGTGGAGGTAGACGCATCAGAGGTTGGTGTTGGAGCTGTCCTGTCTCAGAGGGTGAAGACAAGAAGCTTCATCCGTGCGCTTTCTTCTCACACCGGCTTACCCCGACTGAGAGGAACTACGATGTGGGGGATCGTGAACTCCTAGCGGTTAAGATGGCATTGAAGGAATGGAGACACTGGCTCGAGGGGGCTTCTCACCCGTTTCAAGTGCTTACGGACCACAAAAATCTGGAGTATATCCAGCAGGCGAAGCGATTGAACTCTAGACAAGCTAGATGGTCTCTTTTCTTCAATCGATTCCAGTTTATCCTCACCTATCGGCCAGGGTCGAAGAATCTCAAACCGGATGCCCTGTCCCGAGTCTACGCTCCTGCCATTCGAGATGACACGGACATGCCTGTCCTTCCTGCTGCTAAGATTGTGGCTCCGATCTCGTGGCAAGTTGAGGATACCGTGAGACGTGCTCAAGCTAGCAAACCGGACCCTAAAGGAGGCCCTGCCAATCGGTTGTTTGTCCCCAAGGCAGTGAGGACTCAGGTCCTTCTGTGGGGGCACTCCTCTCGCCTCACCTGTCATCCGGGCGTAGGTCGCACCTTGGAGTTCATCCAGCGTAAGTTCTGGTGGCCTACCATAAGAGAAGACGTTGCCACTTTCGTCAATGCCTGCCCCGTGTGCTGCCAGGGTAAATCTTCTCACCTCCGCCCTCAAGGACTCCTTCATCCTTTACCTGTTCCCCACAGACCCTGGTCCCATATCTCATTGGACTTTATTACTGGACTTCCTCCATCCCATGGCAATACTACTATCCTAGTCATAATCGACAGGTTTTCAAAGGCGGCCAGGGTCGTCCCTCTGACTAAGTTACCTTCTGCCAAGGAAACGGCTGAGTTGGTAATTAATCATGTGTTCCGAGTCTTCGGCATTCCTCAAGATGTGGTTTCTGACAGAGGTCCCCAGTTCGCCTCAAGGTTTTGGAAGGCCTTCTGCCAACTCATGGGGGCTTCTGCCAGTCTATCTTCAGGGTACCATCCGGAGTCCAACGGCCAAACAGAGAGGATGAATCAAGAGCTGGAAACCACCCTCCGATGTATGACTCGTGACAACCCGTCCACATGGTCATCCTTTATTGTTTGGGCCGAATACGCGCACAACACCTTGCGCTCCTCCTCCACTGGTATGTCCCCGCACGAGTGTCAGTTTGGCTATGCTCCTCCATTGTTCCCGGACCAGGAGGCAGAAGTCAGAGTGCCTTCAGCCTTGAGGTTCGTCAGACGCTGTCGGCTTATGTGGAGGAAGACCCGTCTTAATCTTATGCGTTCCTCACAGAGGTATCAACAACAAGCCAACAGACGTCGCCGTCCCGGGCCTACCCTGCGCCCCGGCCAGAGAGTCTGGCTTTCCACAAG
Organism: Oncorhynchus masou masou; assembly: GCF_036934945.1. Lineage (NCBI taxonomy): Eukaryota > Metazoa > Chordata > Actinopteri > Salmoniformes > Salmonidae > Oncorhynchus > Oncorhynchus masou. The sequence continues at coordinate 22,692,823 of NC_088236.1, read as the reverse complement.
AGACTTACCTCTACGGGTGGAGTCTTGCAAGCTGTCCCAAAAATACATCGGTCCCTTCAAGGTTGCCAGGAGAGTTAACCCAGTTTCTTATCGCCTACACTTACCCAGATCCCTTAAGATTAATCCCACATTTCATGTGTCATTGTTAAAACCTGTTGTTTTTTCTCCCCTTGTCCCGGCAGACAGACCTCCCCCTCCGCCTCGTGTCATTGGAGGCCAGCCGGCTTATACCGTCCACCGGATACTGGATTCCCGCCGGGTGCAGCGGTCCTGGCAGTATCTGGTGGACTGGGAAGGCTACGGTCCTGAGGAGCGCTCCTGGGTTCCTGCCAAAGACATCCTGGACCCTGACCTCATTCGTCAGTTCAGGGTCCTCCACCCTGAGAGAGCTGGTAGGAACGTCAGGAGCCGTTCCTAGGGGGGGATTCTGTCAGGATTTGGCCAGGGTTGTTCCGGGTTTTGGTCAGTAGATGTCCCCATTGTGCTTTTTGTCCCTATGTTTTTCCCTTGATCCCCATTATTATTTGCACCTGTGTCTCGTTTCCCCTGATTGTATTTAAACCCTTTGTTTCCCTCAGTTCTGTGCTCTGTGTTTGTATGTTAGCACCCTGCCCTAGTGTTCTGTGTGCTCTTGTCGATTCCGGGTGAAGTTCTTGTGGTATTCTGTTTTTTGTTTTTTTTTATTTTTGGTGAGTTTCTTTTGAGGTCTTTTTGTGTTTTTCCTTCCACCTTTTGGATTTGCCATTTTTTGTATTTTAGGATTTTTTCTTTATTAAATTACACCGTCTTAAGTACTGCTGTGTCTGCCTCATCTTCTGGGTTCTGCTGTCTATTCGTGGCTCAGTTGGTTAAGTGACTGTTTCTCACTCCGGAGACCCAGGTTCGAAACCGGGTCCTGACAACACTGGGAGATGAATTTACCTTTCAGTTAGACAATAACCTAAAACACAAATCTATGCTGGAGTTGCTTACCAAGAGAGTGAGTGGTCTAGTTACAGTTTTGATTTAAAAGTACTTGAAAATCTATGGCAAGAACTGAAAAGGGTTGTCAAGCAATGATCAACAACCAATTTAACAGCGCTTGAAGAATTTTTTAAATAACAATTGACAAAACAGGTGTGGAAATCTCTTAAACTTACCCAGAAACACTCCCTGACAAAGGTGCTTCTACAAAGTATTGACTCGGTGGTGAACATTTATGTAAATGAGATATTTCTGTATATCATTTTCAAACATTTCTAAAAACATGTTTGCACTTTGTCATTATGGTATTGTGTGTAGATGGGTGAGAAAGAAAAAAGATTTAATCAATTTTGAATTCAGGCTGTAACATAACAAAATGTGGTATAAGTCAGGGGTATGAATACTTTCTGAAGGCACTGCACATATGTGTATCATGTACCATGTGCTCTGTAATGCATTATAAAACGCTTAGAATGAATTATGTGTTGTGACTAACTATAAGTGGTAATAACATCTTATGGTGCTTTCACAGAAAATGGCAGGATGGAAGGACTGTCTGTGAAGAACAGATGTTGTTTCACTTGTTTTTTCTTGTTGAATATAGAGGAGAAGATGTGTACAGCACATGAAGGTGTAGTGGAATATCTCTATGTAGTCTACTATATGTATGGTCACTCTGACTGAGAAGTCTGAGTGGGAGGAGGGATGGCTGTGCCCAGATAAAAATAACCTCCCACCACAAGACAGGGGAACAGAGGAAAACCCCTCCCCTATATCTCCCTGTCTTTCTCTTTATCTCTCCCCCTCTCTCTCTATTGGTCTATTCTCTTCTCTCTCTTTCTCCCCTGCTCTCTCCTTCTCTTTCCCCTCTCATTCCCTCTTTCCTTCCCTCTTTCCTTCCTTCTCTCTCTCTCTCTCTCTCTCTCTCTCTCTCTCTCTCTCTCTCTCTCTCTCTCTCTCTCTCTTTCTCTCTCTCTCTTTCTCTCTCTCTTACTTGCTCTTTCTTTCTCGCTTTCTTTCTTTCACTCTCTCTCTCTCCTCCCTCTTTCTTACCATCCCAGGCCTGACCATATGCTTTAGTTGCTAGAGCTAGACCTCTATGAAAACAGCACCGTCACAATGTGTGATCAGTTTACAGCGTGCCCCACACTGGGCATGTTTTTCTACAATTAAATATAATTGGAGCTTTAAAAATAGACCGTTTTTTATGGTCATCCACATGCTTTTTTTAACGGATTTGTGCTGTCCCCAAAACCAAGGCCAGTTCTGTTCAGGCAGGGAAGGGTTGACGTGGAACTAACCAAACGGTTTCATATTTTTATTTGTAGTGCTTCCCTTTTCTCTTTTTTCCTCCTGAATATAGGCCTGCGCCCTCTAGCAAACACATAACTGAAAAGGTAGATGATCGTGGAGTGCATTTGTCTCATATATTTTCCATTCATAGACAGTAATGAACAGAGATTTGTGGGCAAACAACTACTAAACAGGTGTTCATTCCTTGTTCTCTACTGTAATCCAACATTCATAGAGCTGCTGAGCACCCTCCCTCTCTCCCAGAAGCTGAGTAGTGGATGTGCTGTGTGTGCGTGTGTGAGTGTGAGTGTGTGTGCATACTTGGCAGGGGAGTGTATAGGTAATATGCAGCAGGGGAGTGTATAGGGAATAAGCAGCAGGGGAGTGTATAGGGAATAGCTGGCAGGGGAGTGTATAGGGAATAAGCAGCAGGGGAGTGTATAGGGAATAAGCAGCAGGGGAGTGTATAGGGAATAGCTGGCAGGGGAGTGTATAGGGAATAGCTGGCAGGGGAGTGTATAGGGAATAAGCAGCAGGGGAGTGTATAGGGAATAAGCAGCAGGGGAGTGTATAGGTAATACGCAGCAGGGGAGTGTATAGGGAATAAGCAGCAGGGGAGTGTATAGGGAATAAGCAGCAGGGGAGTGTATAGGGAATAAGCAGCAGGGGAGTGTATAGGGAATAGCTGGCAGGGGAGTGTATAGGGAATAAGCAGCAGAGGAGTGTATAGGGAATAAGCAGCAGAGGAGTGTATAGGGAATAAGCAGCAGGGGAGTGTATAGGGAATAAGCAGCAGGGGAGTGTATCGGGAATAAGCAGCAGTGGAGTGTATAGGGAATAGGTAGCAGGGGAGTGTATAGGGAATAAGCAGCAGGGGAGTGTATAGGGAATAGGTAGCAGGGGCGTGTATAGGGAATAGGTAGCAGGGGAGTGTATAGGGACTAGGTAGCAGGGGAGTGTATAGGGAATAGATAGCAGGGGAGTGTATAGGGACTAGGTAGCAGGGGAGTGTATAGTGACTAGGTAGCAGGGGAGTGTATAGGGAATAGGTAGCAGGGGAGTGTATAGGGAATAGGTAGCAGGGGAGTGTATAGGGAATAGGTAGCAGGGGCGTGAGGGCCAGCATTCAGAATGCCACATGAAAGTGTCAGGATTTGGCCAGGGTTGTTCCGGGTTTTGGTCACTAGATGCCCCCATTGTGCTTTTTGACCTTATGTTTTTTCCCTTGTTCCCCATTATTATTTGCACCTGTGCCTCGTTTTCCCTGATTGTATTTAAACCCTTAGTTTCCCTCAGTTCTGTGCTCTGTGTTTGTATGTTAGCACCCAGCCCTAGTGTTCTGTGTATTCTTGTCGATTCCGTTGGATGCTCTTGTGGAATTCTGTTTTTGTTCTTGAGTATCTCTTGAGGCTTTTTTGTGCTATTCCTACCACCTTTTGGATTTGCCATTTTTTTTGTATTGAAGGACTTCTCCTTTTTTACTTTATTAAATACACCGTCTTAAGTACTGCTGTGTCTGCCTCATCTTCTGGGTTCTGCTGACTATTCGTGGCTCAGTTGGTTAAGTGACTGTTTCTCACTCTGGAGACCCAGGTTCGTAACCGGGTCCTGACAGAAAGGACCAACCACCGAATGCTGTATAAAGGATTCATTTAGCTGCAGTTCTCCTGCACCCCAATACAGCACTTAATGGAAACACAGAACCCCCACCCCCACTCCCCACACACACACACCACCACCCATTTCAGACAGGATTTATTTTATACGATTCCCCTGTGTGGTAGGATGGGGAGAGGAGAGAGTGAGGGCACAGGCAGAGACTTGGAGTGGCACTTGAGTTGATTCGTGGCCCAGAAAAGGGTTCAGCTCTTTTTAAAATTGGTGAGGAAAGAGTGATGTGTGTGTGTGTGTGTGTGTGTGTGTGTGTGTGTGTGTGTGTGTGTGTGTGTGTGTGTGTGTGTGTGTGTGGATACACACACACACACTGCTGTCGATTGGTGCTGCTTGTGGGCTGGCCACTCTGCTGAGATCTAGGTAGGGGCCAGCTGTTCCATATGGGTCTGTTCCTACTGAACTCTCGAGACACTCATTCACACATTCTCTCTAGACACATCCACACTCATACACACGTTCTCTCGAGACACATCCTCACTCATACACACATTCTCTCTAGACACATCCTCACTCATACACACATTCTCTCTAGACACATCGACACTCATACACACATTCTCTCTGGACACATCCACACTCATACACACATTCTCTCTGGACACAGTCACAGACACACTCATGCACACATTCTCTCTGGACACAGCCACAGACACAATCATTCACCAGAGTTTCCATTTAGAAAATGTGACACCGGACAACATGACAGGGAAGATTTTAATTTACTGGCCATTTCAGAAATGTAGCAGATCCATTTGCATTGGGTGTGTACACCATTAGGGCATAGGTGTCAAACTCATTCCAGGAAGGTCTGAGTGTCTGTGGGTTTTTGTTCCACCCTTGTACTTGATTGATGAATTAAGGTCACTGATTAGTAAGGAACTACCTGGTTGTCTAGGTCTTAATTGAAAGGAAAAAACAAAAACCCGCAGACACATGGTGTAACGATCGTCTTCGGGAGAAAGAAAAGAGGACCAAAGCGCAGCGTGGTAAGTGTTCATCATTTTAATTAAAGAACACTGAACACTGAATCAATACAAAAATAACAAAATGAACGAACGAAACGAAACAGTCCTGTCTGGTGACATACACATGCAACACAAAGACAGAAAATAAACACCCACAAAACCCAGGTGGAAAAAAGCTACCTAAGTATGATTCTCAATCAGAGACAACTAACGACATCTGCCTCTGATTGAGAACCATACTAGGCTGAACACAAAAACCAACATAGAAAAACAAACAGACTGCCCACCCCAACTCACGCCCTGACCATACTAAAACAAAGACAAAACAAAGAAACTAAGGTCAGAACGTGACACATGGCCCTCCGTGGAATGAGTTTGACACCCCTGCATTAGGGTGTCCACCCACGGTGCTCATAATGATGGCCTCCCGGGTGGTGCCACCAGAGACTCTGGGTTCGCGCCCAGGCTCTGTTGTAACTGGCCGCGACCGGGAGGTCCGTGGGGCGACGCACAATTGGCCTAGCGTCGTCCGGGTTAGGGAGGGCTTGGCCGGTAAGGGATATCCTTGTCTCATTGTGCACCATTGACTCCTTTGGCGGGCCGGGCGCAGTGCACGCTAACCAAGGTTGCCAGGTGTTTCCTCTGACACATTGGTGCGGCTGGCTTCCGGGTTGGATGATCTTGACATACTATGCAACTCCTGTAATGAAGCAGCCAATGAAACGTGGCTTTCATAGATTTGCCAAAATGCAGTTATTTGCCAAAATGCAGTTTGCGGGAAAAAAACACACCTGATGTGAGTGGTATATGACAGAAAAGAACATCTCTGTTAGAAACTCAGAAAGAGGGTGAATCTACAGATGCAAAAACTAGGATGGGTTGCTGATATTACTAGGATTGTGCTTTTGACTTCTGGACAACAAAAGAAAGTTGATATGAAAACCAACAGAACGGGAGAGAAATGGCATGAAAACCACATAGGTGGTGTGCGTGCCAAAAGGCCTAGTTGATTATTGAGTTGGGCTGTCAGTGAAAAGCATGTCAAATATGTATAAAAATAAGGTGTCTTGAGTATAATTAAAAATGTTGAGACAAGATAAAGGGGAGGGGTGTGTGGCCAAGATTTGTTTCATTGTGTGAATTGTTTGCCCTTTGGTTATTTATATCAATTCGCCATTACATATGTCTCCAGTAGTAAATGTACCGTTAATCCCCATAATTTGGTTACATTCATTTATGTTAATGCATTGTATTACTAATTAGGCCTACAGTCATTTACCGTTCTCATTCTCTGAGTGGAAACTTGTTTGCAGAGTCACAACCTGCTACACTTGTGAGAAATACGTTTTGGTGCTCCATGTGAGCAATGAGCATGTGTCTGGTTTCTCTGCCTTGTTAATGTTGAGGGAGCGTGTGCACCTGAGCATAGAAATAGTCTAACTGGCCTGCAGCACATTTAGGAGAGTGCCCATTTGGGAATGTCTGATTTCTGATTGACTTAACTCACCACGTACACCACTAATAAGCTGAGCTTCTCATTCATTCTTTCTTCACCTCACATAGTTAGTCACCAAAGTCTTTTTTTTGAACATCCATTGTGAATTATGGCCTAGTAGTTCCTCACAGCAGGCCTATTTAAAAAAAATCTTTCCAACAATCTCCCCCTCAATAATCACCAAGCCTCGGTGTGAAAGATCAAAATATCATCATCTGATAATCCCACATATCCAGTGGAAACATCATAAAAACCTGAACACTTTTCCCTTATGTAGAAACAGCAGTCTGTGGAAACTCTGAGGGCCCAGAATAGTTGATACAATATTGCAAGTTCGCTAGAGAGAGCTTCAGACCAGATCCAGTTGATTGATTTGATACAATATTGCATAGCTCAAATCAAGACAGATAAAAAGGCAGGCAGACAGGATGAGTAGAGAGATTAATGTGATTGAAAGAACTAGCATTTTCATCAATAGATTTTCTACTGTTTTTATTTTGTCGGCTTTATGTATTTTTACTTAGTTTACAATGGAAGGTAAAGGCCAACGGCTGCATTGGCCATCTCGCTGTATCTGTCATTTAGCCGCCAATGATCACAGTGTATCAACGTGTGGCATACACACTATATGGCAGAGGCTGGTGATCTCGCATTAGATGCATTTTAAGTTTTATATTTTATAATTTTAATTAACCACGTGACAATGGTTTTGAGAAATGAAAATGTTATTATTGAAATTAAACTGTTCCATGAAAATGTGCATATGAAAATCATAACTCGTATAATAAATTGTTTGCTCCCCCAAACTTGAAACTCACGCACCTCCTATGAAGTCTTTATAAAATAATTGCCTCCATGTTTCCATGGTAGGATTCTCAAGTAAAGGTAAGACATGCCTCATACTATGAAGTAAAACATTCAGGTTTCAAACAATTAAGTATGTTTTCGAAATGCATACTGCCTCCAGCTCACATTGTAAAGTGGTGGTGACGCGCTGATAGCCTGCCTACTGTTGTTTTTTCTGCTGGCCCAGTCAATTTGGTCAGAAACAATTGTATTTATCGGCTTTTCATTTTTTTTTATTGGACAAAAGCCGCCAATTACTGGCTAACAGAAACCCTGTCATACACACATTCTCTCTAGACACATCCACAGACACACTCATACACACAGCCCGATCAACATATATGTGGCCTCTGCCTGTCGTACCTTAACTCTCCTGCCACCTGCCGTGGCCGCCTCCTCTACTATCTCATGGACTGTCCGTCATCTCTGCTGATCAATTAGGCTGTGATTTATTTGAACAACAAGGCTAAAGGCTTTATTTTATTTTATTAGGATCCCCATTAGTCGAAGCCAATGGTGACAGATAGTCTTACTGGGGTCTGACACATAAAGAAAAATACAAAATACTTTACAATTGACATGAATTTAAAAACATTAACATGTAGTGTGTGTGCATCTATCAGTTACACACAAAGTAGGTCACATGCCAGTACATACACACAAAAAGTAGGTCACATGTCAGTACATACACACAACAAGTAGGTCACATGTCAGTACATACACACAACAAGTAGGTCACATGTCAGTACATACACACAACAAGTAGGTCACATGTCAGTACATACACACGACAAGTAGGTCACATGTCAGTACATACACACGACAAGTAGATCACATGTCAGTACATACACGCAACAAGTAGGTCACATGTCAGTACATACACACAACAAGTAGGTCACATGTCAGTACATACACACACCAAGTAGGTCACATGTCAGTACATACACACACCAAGTAGGTCACATGTCAGTACATACACACACCAAGTAGGTCACATGTCAGTACATACACACAACAAGTAGGTCACTTGGAGGAGAGGTGTTGTGCCGTGAGGTTGCTTTATTTATGTGACAGCAGTAGGAGAGTTACAGCCTAGCCCACAGTATGGCTAATATGTATGTGCCTTCCTTCTCCCTTTCTTTCCCTCTCCCTTTCTCTCTCTCTCCCTCTTTCCCTACTCTGTCTCCCTCCCTCCCTCTCCCAGGCTATAATCTGTGATTAATGGCAGGGGGGAGGATGGGGTGTAATGGCAGCTCTAAGTGAATGGGCCTGTTAGAGCAGCATGGCTGCAGCAGCCAGTGCCCAAGAAATGGGATTAGCCGCCCAGGGTCCTGGGATGGAGACTGGGAGGGAAGCAAACTTAATAAAGGGGGTCCAGCCCTGGTCCACCTCACACCTCCCAGCTCTCCCTGGCCCTCTCCCTGGCCTGGCCTGCCTCTGATTGGCTTTCAGTCCCATCCCTTACCTTGGGATTTGATTAGCGAGAGGGAGGGAGGAGTGTCCATCCACAAGGCAGCAGGTTCTTGGGGACTGGGGAGATGGGGAAAGAAAGTATGATGTGAAAGAACCGGCAGACTTTAGAAATGGCACTGTGTTGGAGGTAATCTGGCCCAGATGAAGTGTGAGAGGGAATGAGAGAGAGATCCCTACAAACCCTGCTCGCTGCATAACCACTGTCTGTGAAGCATGGAGACTGTCTGTCACTCCCCCAGTCAGCGTTCAGTCATGTATAGACTAACTGTACTGTGACTGTGAGCTATGGCCACTATTTGTGATTTATTAAAGCTACGCCACAAAGAAATGCATTCTCCTCTGCTCACTGTAGGATGTGAAGGATGTCACTGTCACAAACAGTATTTTATCCTTTAATGGTTGGTTCTGAAGGGCTTGGAATGACAGCCATATCAGCAGGCTGGTCAATGTAATATACAGTAATAATGGGCTGTCATTGGACTGTGGACCCAGGCAACGTCACAAATATCACCCTATTCCCTATATAGTGCAGTACGTTTGCACAATATAGAGAATAGTGTAGTGCACCTAATTGGGAATAGGGTTCCATTTGGGACGCTGCCTCACTCCAAATTTATTTTGTCAGTGGATGGTTCCGGAAATTAAAGGAGAAAGAAAACCCTGTACCACAGCAGATTATAGGTCCCAGTCTTCTTGGTAAATCTCATATTTCTCAAGACACAGGTTTAATTTGTTTTCCCATTTTGCTGGGATTTGTAAATGTTTACTTCACTTAAGCTTCTCCTAGCATAGCTGCAAAACAAATGCCAAAGTGTATAAATCATAATCATAAAATCATTCTGATTGGCTGGGCCTGGCTTCCCAGTGGGTGGGCCTATGCCCTCCCAGGTCCACCCATGGCTGTGCCCCTGCCCAGATGTGAAATAGATTAGGGCCTAATGAAAGTATTTCAACTGATTAATTTCCTTACATGAACTGTAACTGAGTAAAATCTTTGAAATGGTTGCATGTTGCGTTTATATTTTTGTTCAGTATATATTGCCCACAGTATGTCTCTCTCTCTCTATCTCTCTTTTAATTTCATGTAAATAAATGTACAGTAGCAGTTGATTGCATTGTGCCTAATGCTGATGAATGTACTTCCAAAGATTGTGGATTGTTCCAGTAAGGGCTGTAGACTATCGTTGGCTGCTGTTGGCTGCTGTTGGCTGCTGTAGACTATCGTTGGCTGCTGTTGGCTGCTGTAGACTATCGTTGGCTGATGTTGGCTGCTGTAGACTATCGTTGGCTGCTGTTGGCTGCTGTAGACTATCGTTGGCTGCTGTTGGCTGCTGTTGGCTGCTGTAGACTATTGTTGGCTGCTGTTGGCTGCTGTAGACTATCGTTGGCTGCTGTTGGCTGCTGTAGACTATCGTTGGCTGCTGTTGGCTGCTGTCGACTATCGTTGGCTGCTGTTGGCTGCTGTTGGCTGCTGTTGGCTGCTGTAGACTATCGTTGGCTGCTGTTGGCTGCTGTAGACCATCGTTGGCTGCTGTTGGCTGCTGTAGACTATCGTTGGCTGCTGTTGGCTGCTGTTGGCTGCTGTAGACTATCGTTGGCTGCTGTTGGCTGCTGTAGACTATCGTTGGCTGCTGTTGGCTGCTGTAGACTATCGTTGGCTGCTGTTGGCTGCTGTAGACTATCGTTGGCTGCTGTTGGCTGCTGTTGACCACCTGCTTGCTGTCACTAATTATCCATAGATCCTATAGTTGATGAAACACTCTGCCTGCTAACGTTGACTTCCAGTGATGGAGGGCTGTTAACTATCATTGGCTACTTTTGGTGTGTTTACCGCTGGTTGTCAGAGCCAATGGGGTGATGCTAATGGGCCAGTGTTGGAGGTAATCAACCCAGCAGCCTCCCAGGCAGCCCAGTCTCCTGTTGTTCATGCATGAGTGCCACAGTAACACGCCACTGACTTTTTTGTAAAAGTCAAATGAACCTCTAGCAATACATGGCTGTTCCCTTAGCGACACAGAGTTCAGTTCTGCCTATCAGGCAAGCTATAGTCCATGTTACCAGAGTGCCTCATGGCCTTGCAGTGTTTAGGTAATGGAGTATGGAGGCCATTTTCAGTTGTAAGTACTTTACAGATGTACTTTTTGTTGTTGGAGGGAGGTAGTGGTATTATCAAACCACAAGTTAACCCCTCGAGAGGGACAAAGGTATTTTTAGATGTTATAGTGTGCAGTAAGCATGATCTGACAGCGGAAATATTGACCGTGTGGAAACTGTGTTGCTTGTGTGTGTATAGAATATTTAGCTAAACGGTATAGCTTCTAGCTGTTATTGTTGTCTGAGTAAGAAATAATCCCAGTGCCGAAGGAGCCCATACTTTCTGACCCCAGAATTAACCATTTTCTTACTATTCCTCCCCCACTAGGCCTTGTCCGGGGGAGGAGGGGAACTTCAATGAAGATAGTCAAAATAAAGACCCTGTGTGTGTAGAGGACTGTATGTGAACTTTGAAGTCATTCTATAATATTTTGTTTTCCACAAACCGAAAGGTCTTGCCCCGATACATCCTTTTGTTATGAAATCCCTACTGATTTTCTCTTTATTGCAATTGTTGCCAGGCTCCATGCCTGCTGTATTTATAAACCTCTCCTCATCGTGTGTGTTTCCTCCCCTCCCTCCCTCTCTCTGAGATTACAGAAAACGCAGGCACAATGATTGAATTATAATCAGTGAGACACAGCAGTCACTGTGTGAGCAAAAACAGGACTTTGTTCTCACTGTGTTTTGTATGTTACTAGTAACTTGTTTCATTTTGCATGAATGGTTGTTCACTCAGATGTGAAAGTTATCAAAGAATGACAGTTCTTCCTTTCTCCATTTCTCTTTCCTCCACATCCTTTCCCTCCATCCTCTCCTTTCCTCTCTCCCTCTCCCTCTCCAAATCACCCCCTCCCTCCCTCCCTCCTCCACTCCACAGGGACCCTGTGGAACCTGTCTTCCTTTGAGCCCCTGAAGATGGTGATTATAAACCACGGACTGCAGACTTTGACCAACGAGGTCATCATCCCCCACTCAGGCTGGGAGCATGAGCCCAACGAGGACTCCAAACCTCGTGATGCAGAGTGGTCCACCGTCTTCAAGAACACATCAGGATGTCTGAGGTAATAGCTTGCTTGAGGCCTACTACACACACACTCGCCTCTTAAAGGTACTTCCACCATAGTGAAGCAGATGAAAGATGGTTAAAGTAACACATCAGCAGGCCCATGGTACAATGCATATGGACAAACCAGGCCACCACTCTCACTCCAGCACTTCACCTAAAGAGGCTATTCTCTGAATGAGAGAGGGAGTTAAAAGACATTTTCCACCAGTGCATCTGATAATGAACAGATAGAAATCGATGTTCTCCTATGCTGCTTTGGCCATTAGCAGTGCTATTAACAGACCCCTGTACAGACAGCCTCAGGTTCCTTAGAGGCCATCCTAGCAACCTGATGCTTGATTAGGACTTCCAGGGCCACAAGGGCTTATCGCCATGGTTACCTCTCCCATAATGACATTAGCCATTTTAAATCCACGTCCCTTTCTGAGATAAAAGGTTGTAAGGGGTTGGGTTGGGACGATTTCGTCCGGAAGAAATTAGTGTGCAGATTTACAAGAATTCTCACAGGTTGGTGAGAAAGTCCTGTTTTCCTCCTCAATTTATTCAAGGCTAGATGACATAATGCACAGCATCTAGTAGATAGCAACATTCTCCTCAATGTATTCCTGCTGTGGATTATTGTGTCCATAAACCTTTTCTCAATCGGAACACGTTATCAAACTGTTAGAGTTAATCAGGAGACAAAAGTTAGCTAGTCCAGTCTCTAGCTACTGTCACTCAAGACTACTGCCCTCATCTATTCAGCTGGCTTACTGACTGACCTTAGTTGACCTTTTAGTGGAAGTGTTAAAACAGGAAGCCAGTGTTTGAGCCTGTGTGAGCCCCCCCCCCCCCCCCACAGACAGGAGATAACAAACAGTGAGTCTGGTCTGGTTGTCTGAGTTAAGCCAATAGTCCTTCAGGAGATAAGGTGGGATTGTTTGTCTAGAGCTGCGTTCTATCCCCACCAGTAAACTAGCCACGGCTGCTGTGTCCAACCTCAACTGGCTCCCGCTGAGGAAGTCTCCAATATGTTGTAACACATGGGAATCCAGGAATTATGCTTGTGGATGGCTCTCTAGTGCTATGGGGTCCTTTAGTGTTTCTAATAAAGAATTAGTAGCTACAAATTCCTTATATTGGCTATGACTTCTCTACCAGTGTCCATTTTGCCAAGTGGACTTTAAAAAACTTCAGACAACTTACTAGTATTTTTTCCCTCTTTCTCTCATCTCCTGTCGTGACTTGGGCCCTGTATTTTGGCAGTGTACCACCCTAGTGAAGCATATCAAGATATCCTCTGTACCAGCTATACTGTATGTTGCCCCAGCCCCATCATGGCCAACCCACAGTCCCTAATCCACTGCAGCTCAGCTCAGCTCAGCAGTCAGTGCAGTCTGTTGGTCAGGATCCAAGTCAACGCTTTCTTCCAACCCCCTGCTGTTTTGATCAAATGTAACCCATTCCAGATTAACCCATTCTTCTGTTTTGGTTCTCTCTCTCTCTCTCTCTCTCTCTCTCTCTCTCTCTCTCTCTCTCTCTCTCTCTCTCTACCTCTCTCTACCTCTCTCTCTCTCTCTCTCTCTACCTCTCTCTCTACCTCTCTCTCTCTCTCTCTATCTCTCTCTCTCTCTCTCTCTCTACCTCTCTCTCTACCTCTCTCTCTACCTCTCTCTCTCTCTCTCTCTCTCTCTACTTCTCTCTCTCTCTACCTCTCTCTACCTGCTGTCGAGTACATCTCCATGGCAACTGTAACCAATGACACTCTCTGTTGCCTAGTAAGCTGGCCAGAGGCAGAAGCAAATTTGTGTGGAGATCTGCTGATGTATGGGAGATTGTGTGTACTCATGCCTTGACAGAACTGCACATTTGCTGCTTAGGTCACTATAACCTCTATATGCTTTTTAGCATATTATTTACTTTTGTGAGGAAGTCTCTTTTGACAAAAGCGTCTGCTAAATGGCCTATAGAGTGGGAATCATAAGTAGATTCAATTGTGATTGTTTGTTATTGATCTACACAAAATATGTCATAATGTAAACGTGAAAATACAATTCTACACATTTTTACAAATTTACTAAAATATGGTCATAAGTATTCACCTCCTTTGTTTAAGAAAGCCTAAATTAGTTCAGGAATAAAAGTTTGCTTAACAAATCACATAATAAGTTACCAGGACTTACTATATGTGAAATAATAGGGGTTGACATGATTTTTGAACGACTACCCCTTCATCTGTCCCCTATAAATACAACATCTATTCAAGTATTGAATTTCAATCACAGATTCAACTACAAAGACCAGGGAACTTTTTGAATGCCTCAAAAAGGAGGGCAGTGATTGGTAGATCGGTGACAATAACAAATCAGACATTGAATGTCTCTTTAAGGATGGTCAGGTTAATAATTGTGCTGTGGATGATGTATTAAACCACACAGACACATTGAAGATACAGTCGTCCTTCTTAACTGATCTGCAGGACAGGAAGGAAACTGCTTAGGGATGTCATCATGAGGCCATTGGTGATATTAAAACAATCCAGTGGCTATGATGGGAGAAAACTGAGGATGGATCAACAATGTTGTAGTGACTCCACAATAATGACCTAAATGACAGAGCAAAAAGAAGAATACAAATATACAGAATAAAAATATTCCGAAACTTACATTCTGTATGCAACAAGGTACTAAAGTAATACTTCAAAAGAAAACACAGCAAAGGAATACACTTTTTGGCCTAAAAGCAAAGCCTTATGTTTGGGGCAAATCCAACTATACATCACTGAGTAAATACCTCCTTATTTTCAAGCATGGTGGTGGCTGCATCATGGTATAGGTATACTTGACATTAGGCAAAGACTGGGGAGTTTTTCAGGATAAAAAGTGATGGAGCTAAGCACATGCAAAACCCTAAAGGAAAACCTGCTTCACCTTTACACCAGACACTGGGAGAGGAATTAACCTTTCAGCAGGAAAACAATAACCTACAACACAAGGCCAAATATACATTGGAGCTGCTTACCAAGGAGATAGTGAATGTCCCTGAGTGGCCAAGTTACAGTTTTGACTGAAATCTGCTTGAAAATCTATGGCAATAATTGAACATATCTGGTTTTTAAAATATTGCACAATTCAAGCGTTACAAAGCTCTTAGAGACTTACCCAGAAAGACTCACAGCTGTAATCACTGCCAAAGGTGATTATAACATGTAGTGGGGGTGAATACTTATTTAATCAAGGTGTTTTATTTTTTATTAATCTTAAAAAATATATACTTTTTCTTCCACATTGACATTAGAGTATTTTGTATAGATCATTGAAAAAAATGTAATTTGAATCTCTCTCTGAAACACAATAAAACGTGAAGAAATCCAAGGGGGGTGAATACTATATTTTTATATATATTATGACCTTGTGATGAGGGACATGATGGTGCCCGAGGTCAGGACATTTCACCAGTCTCCACCAGGGAGGCTGTCTCTCTCTGACCCACTCCCAGAGGACAGTCTATTGGGTCAGAGGACAGT
This sequence comes from Oncorhynchus masou masou, assembly GCF_036934945.1. Lineage (NCBI taxonomy): Eukaryota > Metazoa > Chordata > Actinopteri > Salmoniformes > Salmonidae > Oncorhynchus > Oncorhynchus masou. Next base: position 22,677,446 of record NC_088236.1, on the reverse strand, counting down.
CTATTGTCACTTTATGGCCACATGCCACCATGACTAACCCCTGGGACCGGGCAGTTGATATACGGGCCACCCAATGGACACACAGAATGGACCCTCAGACACACACACTCTCTCACACACCCTCACACACATTCTCTCTCACACACACCCTCACACATAAAGATTGACATTGAAACACACACACACATGCACAAATTGACACCCACAATATATGTGCTTTCTAGAAAAAGCAACAATAAAATGCCTGCCAATAAAAAACGCATATCCCACTTTGTATGTCGGCCCAAACATACACCTACTGTAAGCGCACACAAACAACCACACACACAACTCTTCCTTCAAATCAATCCCTGTTGGATGCACCTTGGTGGTCGTTATGGGTGGAAGTGATTTCTCTGGGCCAAAACGGATGTTTTATGACTTGGGAATAGAGGCCCAGATGGTCTGTGCTGTTTGCTTCTCTACCATAGATTAGTTTTAATTAGGCCAAAGTGTGTAATGGCCCAGGCTCTACCTGAGATAAATGGAGTCTGCCCCAGAGACTGTGTGTGTGTGTGTGTGTGTGTGTCATGCTGGCAGGGCGCAAGGCTTTGACTGCCCCCCTCAACCCCTCCACATTGGTGGCAGGCATCCTCCTCCAGGACTTGCTGGGTGGTTGGTAATGTGATTATATGGCACAGAAAGGAAACATTCTTAAATGAAGTCCCCAGCGAGCCTGGCAGCTCCTGCTATCTATCCACAACTAAACTCTCTGAAAAGGCCTATACAGAGCCTCGTTGTAGGTTGTATTCACTCAAACTACACTGAACAAAAATATAAACCAACATGTAAAGTGTTCATCCCATGTTTCATGAGCTGAAATAAAAGATCCCAGAAATGTTTCATATGCACAAAAAAATATATTTCTCTCAAACTTGTTTACGGCCCTGTTAGTAAGCATTTCTCCTTTGCCAAGATAATCCATCCACCTGACAGGTGTGGCATATGAAGAAGCTGATTAAACAACATAATCATTACATAGGTGCGCCTTGTGCTGTGGACAATAAAAGGCGTCTCTAAAATGTGCAGTTTTGTCACACAACACAATGTCACAGATGTCTCAAATTTTGAGGGGGCGTTCATTGGCATACTGACTGCAGGAATGTTCACCAGAACTGTTGCCAGATAATTTAATATTAATTTCTCTAACATATGCCGCCTCCAATGTCGTTTTAGAGAAATTGGCAGTACATCCAACCAGCCTCACAACCAAAGTCCACTTGTATGGCGTCGTGTGGGCGAGTGGTTTGCTGACATCAACGAGTGCGCCATGGTGGTGGTGGGGTGATGGTATGGGCAGGCATAATCTATGGACAACTAACAGAAAGCATTTTATCGATGGCAATTTGAATGCATAGATACCGTGACGAGATCCTGAGGCCCATTGTCATGCCATTCATCTGCCGCCATCACCTCATGTTTCAGCATGATAATGCATGGCCCCATGTCGCAAGAATTTGTAGACAATTCCTGGAAGCTGAAAATGTCCCAGTTCTTCCATGGGCTGCATACTTGCCAGACATGTCACACATTGAGCGTGTTTGGGATGCTCTCGATCGACGTGTTCCAGTTCCCGACAATTTCCAGAAACTTCGGACAGCCATTGAAGAGGAATTAAGATGACGCCGACAGAGATGGCCGCTTCGCTTCGAGTCCTTAGTACACTATGCAGTATATTGTGTTTTACATTGTTAGCCCAGAAAATCTTAAGCGTTATTACATACAGCTGGGAAGAACTATTGGATATAAGAGCGATGTCAACTTACTAACATTACGACCAGGAATACGAGGATTACGACTTTCCCGAAGCGGATCCTTTGTTCGGACCACCACCCAAGACAGTGGATCTAATCCTAGAAGCCGACCCAAAACAACATTGCCGCAGAAGAGGCAGACGGAGCGGCCTCCTGGTCAGGCTCCGTAGGCGTACACTGCCCACCACTTCTGAGTATACTACACGCCAATGTCCAGTCTCTTGACAACAAGGTAGACTAAATTAGAGCAAGGGTTGCCTTCCAGAGAGACATCAGAGATTGTAACATTCTCTGTTTCACGGAAACATTACTCTCTCGGGATACGTTGTCGGAGTCGGTTCAGCAAACCAGGGTTCTTCATGCGACAGAGATAAAAACCTCTCTGGGCAGAAGAAGGGACGGGGGTGTATGCTTCATGATTAATGACTCATGGTGTAATCCCAACAACATACAGGAACTCAAATCCTTTTTCTCAGCGAACCTAGAATTTTTTACAATCAAATGCCGGCCATATTATCTCCCAAGATAATTATTGTCAGTTATCATCATGGCTGTGTGTAAACCCCCTCAAGCAGACACCACGACAGCCCCGAAGGAACTTCACTGAACTCTATGTAAACTGGAAACCATATATACTGAGGCTGCATTTATTGTAGCTGTGGATTTAAAAAAAGCAAATTTGCACAGGCAATACACTCGATCACTGCTACTCTAACTTCCGTGATGCATACAAGGCCCTCCCTCGCCCTCCCTTCGGCAAATCTGACCATGACTCCATCTTGCTCCTACCGTCTTATAGACAGAAACTCAAACAGGATATACCTGTGACTAAAACCATTCAACGCTGGTCTGACCAATCGGAATCCACGCTTCAAGATTGTTTTGATCACGCAGACTGGGAAATGTTCAGAGCAGCCTCAGCGAATAACATCGATCTATACGCTGATTTGTTAACCTGTTGAAACTCTAGGGGCGCAATTTCATTTTTGGATGAAAAACGTTCCCGTTTTAAACAAGATATTTTGTCACAAAAAGATGCTCGACTATGCATATAATTGATAGCTTTCGAAAGAAAACACTCTGACGTGTCCAGAACTGCAAAGATATTTTCTGTGCGTGCCCTAGAACGTGAGCTTCAGGCAAAACCAAGATGAGACGGCATCCAGGAAATGAGCATGATTTTTGAGGCTCTGTTTTCCATTGTCTCCTTATATGGCTGTGAATGCGAGAGGAGTAAGTCTGCCCTTTCTGTCGTTTCCCCAAGGTGTCTGCAGCATTGTGACGTATTTGTAGGCATATCATTGGAAGATTGACCATAAGAGACCACATTTACCACGTGTCCGCCCGGTGTCCTGCGCCGAAATTGGTGCGCAAAAGTCAGCTGCAAGTATTTTTCCACAGAATTCAGAGGAGAATGCAGGCTTCCACGAATGATATATCAATGAAGAGATATGTGAAAAAACACCTTGAGGATTGATTCCAAACAACGTTTGCCATGTTTCGGTCGATATTATGGAGTTAATTCGGAAAAAGTTTGACGTTGTAGGTGACTGAATTTTCGGTTCGTTTCGGTAGCCAAATGTGATGTACAAAACGGAACGATTTCTCCTACACACAGACGCTTTCAGGAAAAACTGCGCATTTGGTATGTAACTGAGAGTCTCCTCATTGAAAACATCCGAAGCTCTTCAAAGGTAAATGATTTTATTTATTTGGTTATCTGGTTTTTGTGAAAATGTTGCGTGCTAAATGCTACTCAAAATGCTAAGCTAGCTTAGCATACTCTTACACAAATTAGTCAATTGCCATGGTTCAAAAGCATATTTTGAAAATCTGAGATGACAGTGTTGTTAAGAAAAGGCTAAGCTTGAGAGCAGGCGCATTATTTTCATTTTATTTGCGATTTTCAGAAATCGTTAACGTTGCGTTATGCTAATGAGCCTGAGGCTTTAGTCACGATCCCGGATCCGGGATGGGGAGTTTCAACAGGTTAAGTGAGTTTATAAGGAAGTGCATAGAAGATGTTGTACCCACTGTGACTATTAAAACCTACCTTAACCAGAAATCGTGGCTGGATGGCGGCATTCGCGCAAAACTGAAAGTGCGAACCACCGCATTTAACCATGGAAAGAGGACTGGGAATATGGCAGAATATAAACAGTGTAGTTATTCTCTCTGCAAGGCAATCAAACAAGCGAAATGTCAGTATAAGGACAAAGTGGAGTCGCAATTCAACGGCTCAGACACGAGACATATGTGGCAGGGTCTACAGGAAATTGCGGACAAAAAAATTCAAACCAGCCACGTTACAAACACCGACATCTAGCTTCCAGACAAACTAAACACCTTCTTTGCCCGCTTTGAGGATAATACAGTGCCACCGTCGCAGCCTACTAACAAGGACTGCGCCCCCCTCTCCTCTTCTCCGTGGCTGAGGTATGTAAGACATTTAAACATGTTAACCCTCGCAAGACTGCTGGCACAGACGGCATCCCTAGCCACATCCTCAGAGCATGCACAGACCAGCTGGCTGGTGTGTATAACGACATATTCAATCGCTCCCTATCCCGGTCTGCTAATGGCCACCATTGTTCCTGTACCCAAGAAGGCAACGATAACTGAACTAAATGACTACCGCCACGTAGCACTCACTTCTGACATCATGAAGTTCTTTGAGAGATTAGTCAAGGATCATATCATCTCCACCTTACCTGCCACCCTAGTCCCACTTCAGTTTGCATACCGCCCCAACAGGTCCACAGACGATGCAATCGCCATCACTCTGCACACTGCCCAATCCCATCTGGACAATAGGAATACCTATGTAAGAATGCTGTTCATTGACTACAGCTCAGCATTCAACACCATAGTACCCTCCAAGCTCATCATTAAGCATGAGGCCCTGGGTCTCAACCCCGCCCTGTGCAATTGGGTACTGCACTTTCTGATGAGCCGCTTCCAGGTGGTGAACGTAGGAAACATCTCCACTTCGCTGACCCTCAACACTCGGGCCCCACAAGGGTGGGTGCTCAGCCCCCTCCTGTACTCCCTGTTCACCCATGTCTGCGTGAACAGGGAGTATTTTCCACCATAATTTGCAAATAAATTAATTAAAAATCCTACAATATGATTTTCTGGATTTTTTTTCCTCATTTTGTCTGTCATAGTTGAAGTGTACCTATGATGAAAATTACATTCCTCTCTCATCTTTTTAAGTGGGAGAACTTGCACAATATGTGGCTGACTAAATACTTTTTTGCTCCACTGTATATGTACATATTCTCAGTCACCCCTTTAGATTTGTGTGTATTAGGTAGTTGTTGGATAATTGTTAGATTACTTGGTAGATATTACTGCACTGTCGGAACTAGAAGCACAAGCATTTCGTAACACTCGCATTAATATCTGATAACGATGTGTATGTGACCAATACAATTGGATTTGATTTGATTTGGATTGGGACAACATTCCACAGGCCACAATCAACAACCTGATCAACCCTATGCGAAGGAGATGTGTTGTGCTGCATGAGGCAAATGGTGGTGACACCAGATACTGACTGGTTTTCTGTTCCATGCCTCTACCCTTTTTTAAAGGTATCTGTGACCAACAGATGCAAATCTGTATTCCCAGTCATGTGAAATCCATAGATGATGGCCTAATTAATTTATTTTAATGGACTGATTTTATTATATGAACTGTAATTCAATAAAATATTTGTTGTTGCATGTTGTGTTTATATTTTTGTTCAATTTACATTAGTCTGATTTGGAATGAAGAATCCGCAAGTTCCATTTGCAAGTCTACCTAGCTGTTCATACTCTTGATGCTTTTTAAATGCTTTTGCTTTTTTAAATGCTTTTGGTCTTTAAAACATGAGGTTGTGTTTTCTGTTTCTCTGACCTGTGTATCTTGGTCTCTTTAACCTCCCTGTCTCTCTGCCTTCTCTACCCCAGGAATGTGAGTTCGGACGGGGCCGAGGCAAGGCGCAGACTAAGGGAGTGTGAGGGGCTTGTGGATGCTCTGCTGCACGCCTTGCAGTCAGCTGTGGGCAAGAAAGACATGGACAACAAGGTGAGCCTCCAAACCGACCGATATTACTGTATCTGCATTGCCAATATGTCATCTGTTCATTGGAGACATTTAATACCGTGGATGCGGATCTCTTAACTGCTGAGTTTTGCTGTTCTCCATCTAATTTCCTAGAAAATAACCAGTCCCTTTCATATCATATTGCTTGATCAATCTGTATATGTTTGAATTGACATTGTCCCTCCCTCTACCTCTATCCCCCCACCAGTCTGTGGAGAACTGTGTGTGTATCATGAGGAACCTGTCTTACCACGTTCACAAAGAGATCCCAGGGGCCGAGAAGTTCACAGACCCGTCCGTTCTGCAGGCCCCGGGCTCTGCGGGCCCTCAGAGGAAGAAGAAGGATGATGCAGGCTGCTTTGGCGGGAAGAAGGCCAAAGGTAAGAGGACCAAACAGAGGGAGACTCGCGAGGCCCAGTCCCAAGACATAGGCCCAGTTCCAAAACGTAGGCCCAGTTCCAAAACGTAGGCCCAGCTTCAAAATGTAGGCCCAGCTTCAAAATGTAGGCCCAGTCCAAAAACGTAGACCCAGTCCCAAAACAAGTCTCTTCCATGGACCGCCAGTGATGACTGATCTGTAGGAAGCACCTATTAACAACAATACAGAAAAAAATCTCACTTTTCTCCTTATTTAGCATTCAGTTACAATGGAATCTAAACCTGTATGCTATTTGCAAAATGGGCCATGTCCGTTTGTATAGTTAACTGTATGTACCCAAGCCTATCACACAGTTCTTCAGCTCTTTAGAGCTCTATTCTCCCTAGACAGTTACAGTATTTAGTATAGGCTACCTCTGGTCCTAAACAGATACAGTATGTCATTCGTATATTTGCCACCTCTCAATCACTGGCTGACTAATGGCTGAACAACAAGCAGAGCTCCCTCTCCCACAACAAATAATGATGGAAATTAATCACTTAGCCAATGATGTGAGACCCAATTTCACTGACCTTTCACCCCTCAGGGTCCAGAGAGGGACGCCAATGATTTAGAGGCCAAGAAAGCACTGGAGCATGTGTCTAAAAGTGTGTGTGTTTACAGATTAATAACATAGATGACAATCTCAAGCGAATTAGCCAGTGGGCTTCTATTGTACATAGCAGTTAATTAGGTGTGTTTAGCCTTCCCAGGCCCTTGAGGTGTACTTTGAAGGAGAGATAGCCTACATTAAAAAAAGCTAAAAACGGCCCTATAAAACCAGCATGAGTGCTGGAAGGGGAGTTGGATCTTTCAGGAGAGCTGTTTAGACAACAGTCTTTCACAGCAATTATTTACATGATAAACGCTCTAAATTACCCCCCTCGAATTCTGACACTTGCCGTTAGAGCCATTACCATAAATTGACGCTTCAGGCCAACTTATTTAGTGAATGCTAATGGTTGCTTTTTGCATTTCTCTTTTTATTCTTGATTCCTATATTCCTGTGCTGTTATGTGTGGCTGGCTTAGTGCCTTATGTGGCAGTGACTGACCCTCTCTCTCCTCGTTTGTGGCACTACAGTGTAGTGATACACACACGCACATTGGTTTTACTATCCAAGTGGGGACCAAAAAATGTAGTCCCATCCAAAATCCTATTTTCCCTAACCTTAACCCCAAACACCTAACCCTAAACCTAACCCTAACTCCTAATCCTAACCCTAACCGTAACCCTAACCCCTAAACCTAAAATACAATTTTTCCTTTTTATTACTGGCGAAATGTCCCCAAATGTTCCTTGTTTTACTATTCTTCTGAGGACTTTTGGAACACAAATGGATAGTAAAGTTAGACCACACACTTTTTTTCTATAATGAGCTGAGCACACTGACACCACAGCCTCTTTGAGCACTGTCCCAAAAGAATACCTGTGGGGTGCTAATGGGATTTACTCTCCGCTTGTCTACTTTTAACCTATATACTTGTTTCTTTCCTTATATTCCCCCACTCTCTCTCTTGCTCTCTTTCTTTCCCTCTGCCTCTTAGTGCTGAGCGATTAAAACCAGTTAAATGTAATGGAAAATGTAATCTACGTAATCCCCAAATGTAATTATTTGTCTTGTGCGTCTTACTCCAAAAAAGGAAAAAATCTCACCTTTCTGGTAATTTCTGGATTTTGTCAGACAGCTCTGCAGCTAGCCTAGCTAAATAAGATGACTAAAGACAGAAGAGTATGGGGAGTACAGAGATTACGTTGTCTGGTTGTTTGGCTGCTACTGCTTAAACCCAGATGAGATGATGACTTTAAGGAATTACAAATAATAAAATAATAAAATAAAAACTAAGTAATATACACAACTGAAATATTATATTATTTCATAGTAATTTCCAATTTTTCTATTGATGGTCCCAATGTGGACCTGACAGAGAAGGGAATATTTTCTATGTTTTGGCAATTGAATGTTCATTATTGTTGGCTGTGGAACGTCCATTAAAAAGCTCAAAAATAAGTGTAATGTCATTATTTCATAATTTATATATGCACCCATCCCGTTAGCGGGATCATATTTGTCAACCACCGGCGAATTGCAGAGCGCCAAATTAAATCACTAAAATTATTTAATTTTCATGAAATCACAAGTGCAAAAAGCAAAACACAGCTTAGCTTGTTGTTAACACCTGGCTTGTCAGATTTCAATAAAGCTTTTTGGCGAAAGCATACCAAGCGTTTATGTAAGCACATCTCACAAACGGCTAGCAGCCAAGTAGATTGGTCACGAAAGTCAGAAAAGCAATAAATTAAATGGCTTACCTTTGATGATCTTCAGAAGTTTGCACTCACGAGGCTCCCAGTTACACAATAAATGTTCCTTTTGTTCCATAAAGATTATTTTTATATCCAAAATACCTCCATTTGGTTGGTGCGTTATGTTCAGAAATCAACAGGCTCGAGTGGTCATGACATCGCAGACGAAAATTCCAAAAGTTATTTATCCATTATTTTACCAGATAAGTTAACTGAGAACACATTCCCATTTGCAGCAATGACCTGGGGAATAGTTACAGGGGGGGGGGGGCCAGATGGGGAATTTAGCCAGGACACTGGGGTTAACACCCCTACTCTTACAATAAGTGCCATGGGATCTTTAATGACCTCAGAGAGTCAGGACACCCATTTAACGTCCCATCTGAAAGACAGCACCCTACACAGGGCAGTGTACCCAATCACTGGCACCCAGCCATACAATGACGAGATGTGATCTTTCTCTCTCATTTTTCAAAATAAAAGCCTGAAACTATGTCTAAAGACTGTTCACACAATGGGGAAGCCATAGGAAAAGGAATCTGGTTTATATCCCTTTAAATGGAGCGAAGGCAGGCTATGGAACGTGGAACTTTCAAAATAGAAGCCACTTCCTGGTTAGATTTTCCTCGGGTTTTCGCCTGAAATATCAGTTCTGTTATACTCACAGACAATATTCTGACAGTTTTGGAAACTTTAGAGTGTTTTCTATCCTAATCTGACAATTATATGCATATTCTAGATTCTGGGCCTGAGAAATAGGCAGTTTAATATGGGTACATTTTTCATCCAAACATCAAAATACTGCCCCCTACACACAAGAGGTTAAAATAATAATTGAAACCGAAATTGTAAACTGTGGTAGTTTTGTAATACTCTAACCGAAACTGAACCACTATCGCTCAGCACTACTGACTCTATTTCTCCTTTCCCTCCCTTGATTTCTTTCAAACATACAACCCCCGCCCCCCCCCTCTCTCTCTCTCTCTCTCTCTCTCAAATGTACAGCCCCAAGTTGACTGAAGTGTTTACTTGTTATTGTCACCTCTAATCCTCACAACCTATTTTATCATTTACTCTTCTCTTCTCCCTGCTTGTGTTTTTGGCATTGCTGCTGCTTCCTTGGCTAACTATAGAGGAATGGTTTAATCAAGGTGAGTGTCCTCATGTCTTGACTTAGCACACCCTCTCATCCCTCCCCTTATAGCTACTGTAGCATTAGTAGTTTGGATCTCCTCCAAAAGGTTTGAAGGACTTCAGGTGTTCCCCTCTTTATTTGCTGCACCCTTACTGAAGTTCTACCTCTTTCATCATGCCCCCCAACGTCATGGTGTTAGTAATCCAAACCCAGCCTAATCTCGGGGGTAGAGGTAGGGGAGGGCCAGGTAAGACGGGTAAGTCTGGGTAGTGAAAAAGAACCTGGGCTCTAGTTTTTAGTCCCAGCTTTAGACTGCAGTGCAGTTTCCCCTCAGCCTGCTGGTAAGTTATGTTTGAAATGTTAACGGTTGAGTCTCACATAGTGACATAGGCATGTCCCCTCCCTGTTGAGGATATGGATGGAGAGAGGTTCATTAGCTGGCCCTTCTGTAGTCACCTGGCTCCATTACCCTCCCTGCATTATTAAAGGGGATTTCCACCTGCCATCTCTGGGAAGGGCTGCTACTAGACTTGTGTGTGCAGTGATGCATGTTTCTGTGTGCATGTGTCTGTGCATGCATGCGTGTGTGTTCATCTGCGCGTGTGTGTGTGTGGTCCTGCATTGTCTCTAGGACATTGTCAGTGAACTCTGTCAGGTTGTCTCTGAATGTGGCATTTACATATGTTCTCTCTGGCTCTATCCAGCCAGAAAAAACGGCGAGAATGACAAAAACTACGATACGCTGGATCTACCCAAGCGCACAGAACCCACAAAAGGTAGGCTTGTTCTGTCAATGAGGTTTACTTAGTTCAACTTCAACCTGTTGATCCTTTTCTTGTCACTGAAAGGGAGAACATCCCAAATCCATGACTGCCATTGACTTTCTGTCAAATGTAATTTCAAGAGAAATTACCAAATTAGCCTTGTTTTGACAATAATGCTACCAATAAATAAATCGGCTTATCATGGATGGTTTGGTCTGACTGGAAGGATCTCAAGTGTTGCACTTGCTTACACATGCTAGAGTGGCGTAGGGTGCCATTTAATTTTTGTTACTTCTTAAATTGCCACCTTGACAGATGACTGCTGCTGATTTGATGTCTTTAGCTGGGTTGATATGATAACAACGCCTTTGCTAGCAGAGATCCCAGGCCATTTGTGAAGCACTCCCAAGCATTCGTGCTGCTTTACATGAGAGTTGAATAGCAGCCAATGTTTCATGTTCTGTAGCCTATGAGTTTCAGGGACACAAATAGTTACAATGGTGTAAGCAAGTGGGTCATCTTGTGAGGTAAAGCAGCTGTGTAGGAAGTGAGTCTCTTCCAGCCTCTCCAAGTCTCTCTACTGTTGAACCTGGCTATGATTAACCTAGCCCACTGTAGATACAGAACCTGAGAGGACCAACAGACAGGGGACTGTTGCAGTATTCCCCTCTCTTTAGCTGAGCTTGCACCAAACTCAAAGATTCATCTTCCCAAGTCTTTATATGTCTATAGGCCTACTTTAAGAATAAACTGATACTCTAAGCAATGTCTTATCAAAATTGTTTACTTATAACATGAGTCCCTACATGTACTGCTTATTTCTAATACACTTGAGGAATGTTATGCCACGATGAAGCGGTTTGCTGTACTGCTGTACTGGTCTACCATCTGGAGCTTTTGATACAATAAATATAGGTTGTTTACTGTTGTACTGTTCCTTCTACTGATTTAATGAGTACTTGTCTTGTGTCTCTGTGCAGAAACGTTTCCATCTTCGCCCTTTTCTCCTCGCCTTTCTAAAGAATAAACACCTCAACCAGTTGCTACAGTCAAACAACATTGGCATGCAGCCACCACAACAAATCCCTTTCTGCTCTGCCTTTGTGGGTGTTTGCTTGGGTGTGTTTGTGTGTGTGTGCGCACTCACCTGTGTTATTCTGTCTGCATATAGCAGTTGAGAGAGATATGTGTGTATGTTGTGGGCTGAGGTATTCACACATCAGTGCCTTCCTCATGTCTAATGGCAACCATTCGGTCAATAGCACTTCCTATGTGGCTACAATTAGCCACATTAGCAAGCTAAATTAGATTACAATTAATTACGGTGCTTTACAGAGGTAAGCCGATTCTGCCTCCTTTTTATCACTCTAAAATCAAGTAAGCAGAAGAGCTGTGAGGAGGATAATTAGCATGTTCCATAGGTTGCAGTCACTGGACGCGCTAGGCACCCTAGGCTAGCTGCAACACAAGCTGGACTCACTGGAAGTGCTAGGCATGCTAGGCTAGCTGCACTACAGGCTGCACTCACTGGAAGTGCTAGGCTAGCTGCAACACAGGCTGCACTCACTGGAAGTGCTAGGCATGCTAGGCTAGCTGCAACACTGGCTGCACTCACTAGAAAGTAGCAATTGGCTGGCTGCAATTTGATCAAGTTTCAATGGCACACATTCAGAAATAATCCCCCCTCTTGTCTTGCTTCACTGCTGTGATTTCATCTAGGGATATAGTGTTGAGATGATGCGTGTTTGGGAGAGAAGTTGCTATATTTCATGCATGAGGATGAAAACATGATTTTTTTTGGTGTTTACCTGTACTACATATACATTATGTAAATGTGGTGTGAAGTAAACGGATTAACATGATGACAGGTAAAGCTACGGTGGCACTAAGTATGTCAAACTTGGATTATTGCTCAACTGGATTCATCCTTTTATAGTAGCTACAGTAGTAGGATGGCAGCTGTTGTCTACCCATGATAATTCAAATAGGATATTACACTCACCTACACTGTTTATTTGTCTATGATAATCCTGTGTACTGTGTATGTACTTTCACGTACAGTGTAAATTCATTGTATTTCCCCCTTGTTTATTTTAGAGAATGTGGGGATAGGACAACTCTTCTCCCCAAATGCACTGGCGGAGCTGAAATAACAGGGACAGATTTGTGGGAGATTTCATGTTTATTTCAACATCACTTACCAACATGCAGGAGTCTATAATTACGGTAATACCCAGCGTGAGATATAGGTCTCCAGCAGTGTATTGAAACACAAACTCACTCACACATACACACACACTAGTAGTGATTGGTCTGCACCCGGATGAGGGCGTGGAGGAAGACGTTATGGACATGAATAATTTCAGGGACATAATTTTGAATTCACTATGAGTTTGTTTTTCTGTGTATAACTAATTGTCCCTGCCTGATTGCACTATAAAGAGGTGCTGTTGATAGAACATAGATCATTAAAGGACTTCCAAAGTTCCTGTTATTGCATTATTCATGGTCCCTGAGAGGAGAACAGAGGCGCTGGAACAAAGTAATTAAGAACTCTGAAAGAAGAAAGCATTTCATTAGGGAGAGAGAGAGAGTGTGTCAGCCAGCAAGATGATGGAACACTCACCCCAACGTTAATTGAAACGGCACAACGTTAAACCTTTTGCTTTGAGGAAAGGTCAAGTACGGTGTGGGAGTGTGCGCGTGCGTGTGCGTGCGTGTCAGAGAGCAGAGGGAAATCGCTTCAAAAGAAAACAGTTTTCTTTTGGTTTGCTTCTTCAGTACCGGATGTGTGCGGAGAGAGAGAGGCAGGAGAGTGGAATGATGCGGTTTTGAAAAAGCAGGAACAGTCTTGAGTCAAGTATTCAACCCCTTTGTTTTGGCAAGCCTGAATAAGTTCAGGAATAAAAAAAAACAACTCACATAATAAATTGCATACAATAATAGTGTTTAACATTATTTTTTAACGACTACCTCATCTCTGTACTCTACACATAGAATTACCTGTAAATTCCCGTGAATTTCAACCTCATATTCAACCACAAAGACCAGGGAGGTTTTTGTAATGCCTCACAAAAAATGACACCTGTCGGTAAATGCATTTTTAATGTTTAAGCAGACATTGAATATCCCTTTGAGCATGGTGAAGCGATTAATTACACTTTGAAATTGTATTTGTATTTATTAGGGATGCCAAGGCCGCAGCTACTCTTCTTGGGGTCCAAACACACCAAAGCACCCACATTACATATACAACAAATTATATAACAGTGAACTATGTATGTACTGAATGAGCTAAAGATAGAACAGTACATCATATAACATCCCTACACCACCACATATCCACAACACAAAATGTTCAATACTACCATATAACAATATCACAATCTATGCGTATCCATGTGTCTGCACCTTTGTGTAGTTAATGGTGTATCAATACACCCAGTCACTACAATTATTTTAGTTTTTGAATTATTTAGGACTAACTTATTTTTTGCCGCCCACTCTGAAAGTAGCTGCAGCTTTTTGTTAAGTGCTGTAGTAGCTGACGTGTATAGTGTTGAGTCTTCCCGAATACATAGACACAGGCTTTGTGGCATGTCGTTAGTAAAGATTTAAAAAAGTAAGGGACCTAGACAGCTGCCCTGGGGAATTCCTGATTCTACCTGGATTGTGTTGAAGATTCTTCCATTAAAGAAAACCCTCTGTGTTCTGTTAGACAGGTAACTCTTTATCCACAATATATAAGGGATGTAAAGCCATAACACATCAATTTTTCCAGCAACAGACTATGATCGATAATGTCAAAAGCTGCACTGAAGTCTAACAAAGCCCCCACAATATTTTTTTCATCAATTTCTCTCAGCCAATCATCATTCATTTGTGTAAGTGGTGTGCTTGTTGAATGTCCTTCGATATAAGCGTGCTAAAAGTCTGTTGTCAATTTGTTTACTGTAAAATAGCATTGTATCTGGTTAAACACCATTTTTTCCAAAAGTTTACTAAGGGTTGGCTGATTGCCTGATTGGTCGGCAATTTGAGACCATAAAGGGAGCTTTACTATTCTTATTTTATAAATAAAAGTCACCTTTATTTAACCAGGTAGGCCAGTTGAGAAGAGGTTTTCATTTACAACTGCGACCTGGCTGTCACATTCTGACCTTAGTCCTTTTATTATTCTTCCATCATCGACGACCGTTACAGAATCACCCACCACTAAAGGACCAAGCAGCGTGGTAATGGGCAGCAGCAGCAGCGATCTCAGGACTCCTGGACATGGGAGAAGATCCTGGACGGCAAAGGACCCTGGGCACAGGCTGAGGAATATCACCGCCCCAAGGCAGAGCTGGAGGCAGCGAAAGCTGAGAGGCGGCGGTATCAGGAGGCAGCACGGCAGCGCGGCTGGAAGCCCGAGAGGCAGCCCCAAATATTTATTGGGAAGGGGGACACGGGGAGTGTGGCTAAGTCATGTAGGAGACCTGAGCCAACTCCCCGTGCTTACGGTGGAGAGAGAGGGACCAGGCAGGCACCTTGTTATGCCGTGAGGCGCGCGGTGTCCCCGGTGCGCAGGCATAGCCTGGTGCGATACATAGCAGCGCCTCGTATCGGCCGGGCTAGAGTGGGCATCGAGCCAGGTGCCATGAAGCAGTCTCAGCGCATCTGGTCTCCAGTGTGTTTCCTCAGGCCGGGGTGCATGACACCAGCCTTACCTATGGTGTCCCCGGTTCACCAGCACAGCCCAGTACGGGCTATTCCACCTCGCCGCACTGGCCTGGCTACGGGGAGCATTCAACCAGGTAAGGTTGGGCAGGCTCGGTGCTCGAGACCTGCAGTGCGCCTCCACGGTCCAATCTATCCGGTGCCTCCGGTGGCAGCCCCCCGCACCAGGCTGTCTCTCTGTCTCCTCCCTACAGGTGCTCCTGCCTGTCCAGCGCTGCCAGAGCCTTCCTCCTGCCCAGCGCTGCCAGAGTCTCCCGTCTGTCCTGAGCTGCCAGAGTCTCCCGTCTGTCCTGAGCTGCCAGAGTCTCCCGTCTGTCCGGAGCTGCCAGAGTCTCCCGTCTGTCCGGAGCTGCCAGAGTCTCCCGTCTGTCCGGAGCTGCCAGAGTCTCCCGTCTGTCCGGAGCTGCCAGAGTCTCCCGTCTGTCCGGAGCTGCCAGAGCCTCCCGTCTGTCCGGAGCTGCCAGAGCCTCCCGTCTGTCCGGAGCTGCCAGAGCCTCCCGTCTGTCCGGAGCTGCCAGAGTCTCCCGTCTGTCCGGAGCTGCCAGAGTCTCCCGTCTGTCCGGAGCTGCTAGAGTCTCCCGTCTGTCCGGAGCTGCCAGAGTCTCCCGTCTGTCCGGAGCTGCCAGAGTCTCCCGTCTGTCCGGAGCTGCCAGAGTCTCCCGTCTGTCCGGAGCTGCCAGAGTCTCCCGTCTGTCCGGAGCTGCCAGAGTCTCCCGTCTGTCCGGAGCTGCCAGAGTCTCCCGTCTGGCCAGGTTGATGAAGACGGCTGCACAGTACTGTCTTTTATCAATGGCGGTTATGATATCGTTTATTACCTTGAGCGTGGCTGAGGTGCACCCGGGACCAGCTCGGGAACTGGATTGCACAGCGTAGAAGGTACGAAATGGTCAGTGATCTGTTTGTGAACTTGGCTTTCAAAGACTTTAGAAAGGCAGGGCAGGATGGATATAGGTCTGTAACTGTTTGAAGAGGGGGATGACTTTGAAGAGGGGAATGACCGCTGCAGGGGGATGACCACTATACTTTGAAGAGGGAGATGACCACTGCAGCTTTCCAATATTTAGGAATCTCAGACAATACGAAAGAGAGGTTGAACAGACTGGTAATAGGGGTTGTAACAATGGTGGCAGATAATTGTAGGATGAGAGGGTCCAGATTGTCTAGCCCAGCTGATTTGTACGGGTCCAGGTTTTGCAGCTCTTTCAGAACATCTGCGATCTGGATTTGGGTGAAGGAGAAGCTGGGGATGGTTGGGCAAGTAGCTGCAGGGCAAGTAGCTGCAGGGGATGTGGAGCAGTTGGCCCGGGGTTGAGGTAGCCAGGAGGAAAGCATGGCCAGCCATGGAGAAATGCTTACTGAAATGCTCGATTATCGTGATTTATCAGTCCTGACAGTGTCGTGATTTATCGGTGCTGACAGTGTTTCCTAGCCTCAGTGCAGTGGGCAGCTGGGAGGAGGTGCTCTTATTCTCCATAGACTTTACAGTGTCCCAAAACATTTTGGAGTTAGAGCTACAGGACGCAAATTTCTGTTTGAAAAAGCTTGCCTTTGCTTTCCTAACTGACTGCGTGTATTGGTTCCTGACTTCCCAGAAAAGTTGCATATCGCGTGGTCTATTCGATGCTAGTGCTGTCCGCCACAGGATATTTTTGTGCTGGTCGAGTGTCAGTCTTTGTTCCTGGCATGTAATGCCTAAATTTGCTAGTCTTGCCAATGAAAAAATATTAGTTGGCAATATCAGTGGGTTTTGTGATGAATGAGCCATCTGATTCAATGAATTATGGTGCTCCAAAGTTTACTATAATTTGTTCATGTGTCTTTGTTTCATAGTGTAGTTTCTTCTTATTATTCAGCTTAGTCACATGATTTCTCAATTTGCAGTACGTTTGCCAGTTGTTTGTACAGGCAGACCTATTTGCCAATTCTTTTGCCACATCCCGCTCAACCATGCCATTTTTAATTCCTCATCAATCCACTGGGATGATTTAACAGTTTTTACAGTCATCTTCTTAATGGGTACATGCTTCTGGTTGCTCGTCTGGTTGCTCGTAATTACACACCACGGACCAACAAATATTATTTACATCAACACCGTGGGATTCACGACAAAACATATTGTATGACTTCTTATGCGCTATATTAGGCCCAGCCTTTGGAACTTTGGTTTTTCTAGATATGGTTACTATATTGTGATTTCTACATCCTATGGATTTGGATACTGCTTTCAAACAAATTTCTGCAGCATTAGTAAAGATGTGATCAATACATGTTGATGATTTGATTGAACCAGGTTGCAGGCACTAGTTACAGTTTGAAGCTTTCTCTTGAGTGGGCAGCTTGATGAAAGCCAGTTAATATTTAAATCACCCAGAAGATATGCCTCTCTATTGATATCACATATATTATCAAGCATTTCAAACCAGAATGGGCTTTAGGTGAGGCATAGGAGCCAGAAGCCATATTACTTCAACAGTATTTAACATGAGATCGTCTCTATGCTTTACAGGAATGTGGTTCTGAATATAAACAGCCACACCTCCACCTTTGGCATTTCTGTATTTTCTGTAGATATTATAACCATGTATTGCTACCACTGTATCATCAAAGGTATTATCTAAGTGAGTTTCAGAGATTGTCAGAATATGAATGGCATCTGTTAGAAGCAAATTATTGATTTCATGAACCTTGTTTCTTAAGCTACATATGTTAACATGGGCTATTTTTAACACTTCTGGGATGCTTGATTGTTTTTCTTGCTTTATTGGGAAGCTTAGCAGAGGTAGGTAGACATGCTCTGGCTATTTATGTTAGTACAGGGTGAGCTGCACGCAGTGGAATTCCTTCTAAGACACACCACCTCAATGCTAACAGTATAACTCTGGTTCATAGGCACATGATTACTGCAAACAATAACTGTAGGATCAGCAGAGGCATTCAGGGCAGTTAGAGGGACATACATTAGGTTACTTACATTGTGTCTTCCAACACCCCTGGTATAATGTACATTTGCTGAAGCATTATGACAACTCAGCGACACAATGTTAGGGATTAAATTAGCTGCACTTGGGCCATTGATAAGTCATTGTCTCAACACAGCCTTATAATGATGTGAAAAGATCCAGAAACCCAAATGATTTTGGTGGATCCCATCCTTCTTATAATACAAGCTTTGTTTCCACAAGGTATCAAAATTGGCAATACATGTAACACCCACAGAGCTGCAATAGTCTCGTAGCCAGTTATGGAGGGCTAAAAGTCTGCTGAACAATTCCATGCCATGATTTAGGGAGGGTAGAGAGTCAGAAAATATGGGGTGTTTGTTGGTGTCAAGTAGTGACCCAATCAGGTCTTTAAAATCCATATTCAACTGTTCTGAGCTGTCCTTCATAATGTTTGGGGGAAATCCAACACATCACTGAGCACCGCTATTCATATTTTTAAGCATGGTGGTGGCTGCATCATGTTATGGGTATGCTTGTCATCAGCAAGGACTACGGATTGTTTCAGGATAAAAAATTAATGGAATAGAGCTAAGCACAGGTGAAATTTTAGAGAAGAACACTAGAAATGTTCCTAAAAACATGTTTTTGTCATTATGGTGTATTTTGTGTATGTAGATAGGTAGGGAAAACTATATTTAATCTATTTTGAATTCAGGCTGTAACACAACAAAATGTGAAATATCTTAAGGGGTATGAATTCTTTCTGATGGCACTGTGTGTGTATATTTATATATATATAAAACTTGTTTTTCAACCACTCCACAAATAGTTTTGGCAAGTCGGTTAGGACATTGTGCATGACACAAGTAATTTTTCTAACAATTGTTTACAGACAGATTATTTCACTTATAATTTACTGTATCACAATTCTAGTGGGTCAGAAGTTTACATACACTAAGTTGACGGTGCCTTTAAACAACTTAGACAATTCCAGAAAATTATGTCATGGCTTTAGAAGCTTCTGTTAGGCTAATTGACATCATTTGAGTCAATTGGAGGTGTACCTGTGGATGTATTTCAAGGCGTACCTTCAAACTCAATGCCTCTTTGCTTGACTTCATGGGAAAATCAAAAGAAATCAGCCACAAGTATGGTTCATCCTTGGGAGCAATTTCCAAATGCCTGAAGGTACCACGTTTATCTGTAAAAACAATATTAAGCAAGTATAAACACCATGGGACCACGCAGCCATCATACCACTCAGGAAGGAGTTGTTATGTGGATATATTGAAGCAACATCTCAAGATCAGTCAGGAAGTGAAAATTTGGTCGCAAAATGGGTCTTCCAAATGGACAATGACCCCAAGCAGACTTCTAAAGTTGTGGCAAAATGGCTTATGGACAACAAAGTCAAGGCATTGTGCTGCAGCCTCTGGGGCCTTTCAGAACAGGTGTGTATATATACTGAGATCATGTGACAGATCATGTGACAATTAGATTGCACACAGGTGGACTTTATTTAACTAATTATGTGACTTCTGAAGGTAATTGGTTGCACCAGATCTTATTTAGGGGCTTCATAGCGAAGGGGGTAAATACATATGCATGCACCACTTTTCCGTTTGTAATTTTTTTCATTGGTGGGTGGGGGGTTTTCCTAGCCACTGAGCCCAGGTTAATGAGGCCACATTGTTGACCAAAAAGGCAGCCAAAAAGTTAATGAATTCATACAGCCGAATAATAGTTCATAATAGATCAATAATTTATTTCACATATTTCATGTCAATATTCCACGTTTTTGTCATAATAGTAGAAACAAGTCTGGTTCATAATAATGGACTATTCCACCCTGACAGAGTTCCCGTGAATTGTTTTACGCAATATGATTGAAAACGTGACTTTCATTGAAATGAAGCTGCAGCAGTGAGGTGCTTTTAGAGCGGGTCAGAGAAAAGAAAAAAAAGGAAAGAAGATAGGTAATTGTCCTGTTAAAATTCTAAGTTAATGCATTTATTTAGTAAAAAGACAGTAGCTGCTGATAATACTGCTATTGTTGTATGTATGTGTACAGCGCGCCTTTGTCTTACTATATGTGGTCCATGTATCAGATACATCAGATACACTGCATTTGGAAAGTATTCAAACCCCTTGACTTTTTCTATGTTTTCAGACCCTTTACTTTAGTACTTTGTTAAGCACCTTTTGCAGCGATTACAACCTTGAGGCTTCTTGGGTAGGAGGCATGGTACACCTGTATTTGGGGAGTTTCTCCCATTCTTTTCTGCAGATCTTCTCAAGCTCTGTCATGTTGGATAGGGAGCGTCGCTGCACAGCTATTTTCAGGTCTCTCCAGAGATGTTTGATGGGTTCAAGTCCGGGCTCTGGCTGGGCCACTCAAGGACATTCCGAGACTTGTCCCTAAGCCACTCCTGCTTTGTCTTGGCTGTGGCTGAGGTCTTGAGCACTCTGGAGTAGGTTTTCATCAAGGTTTTCTATGGACTTTGCTCCGTTCATCTTTCCCTTGACCATGACTAGTCTCCCATTCCCTGCCGCTGGAAAACATCCCCACTGTAGGATGCTGCCACCACCATGCTTCACCGTAGGGATGCTGCCAGGTTTCCTCCAGACTTGACGTTTGGCATTCAGGCCAAAGACTTCAATCTTGGTTTCATCAGACCAGAGAATGTTGTTTCTCATGGTCTGAGAGTCTTGAGGTGCCTTTTGGCAAACTCCAAGCTGTCATGTGCCTTGAACTGAGGAGTGGCATCCATCTGGCGACTCTACCATAAAGGCCTGATTGGTGGAGTGCTGCTGAGATGGTTGTCCTTCTGGAAAGATCTCCCATCTCCACAGAGGAACTGGAGCTCTGTCAGAGTGACCATCGGGTTCTTGGTCACTTCCCTGACCAAGGCTCTTCTCCCTCGATTGTTCAGTTTGGCCGGGCGGCCAGCTCTTGGAAGAGACTTGGTGGTTCCAAAACGTATCAAAATGTGGAAAAAGTCGAGGGGTCTGAATACTTTCCGAATGCATTGTACATGGGCTACATATAGTAAGATAGAGGGGAGCTGTTTCGCTCACTCGGATGCTTTCTCCAGTGAGATAGTTTCTGCAACTTGCGAATTGAAGGAAAGTTGGCAGGTGCATAGTACACTGTTCAGATGCTAGATTTTTTTGGGATGACCGTGCAAAAGTAACCTACTTTTTAAAGTGATTTGTTTGACAGTTTGACTGGCCTAAGCCTAGGGCCTCCAAATCACTAAGTCTGCCCTTGTGCAAGAGAGAGAGGGGAAGCCATAGCATTTCATGGTATGACTCCATAATGCTTTAACGGCTTGATTTACAAGTGCAGCATTTCATTTAAAGGGTTTTAAAATGTCAACAACAACAAGAGTGTTACTATTGTGACATGCTTCTTCGTTTTTTCTCCCTATAGTGTCCCGGTTGAGTTATCTATAGTTGTCTAATGAAATTTGACTGTTAGTTCAGAGGCAAAGCGTAGACTGTGGATCGGAACTGAATGGAGAATCAGGCTTTAGAGTCATTGTTTTTCTCTCAACTTTACTCATCACAGGTACATTTATCACATTAGCAAGCAGAACCCGAAGTCTGGGAAAGGTTCTGGAGGAGCAGATGCAAAGTTGGGTAACTGAATGACGGTTTGTGTTGTTTGTTCTGTCATTCTGTTAGCGTCATTCTGTTACCAAATTTTGCATCTGCACTGTTCTTCAAGTTTGTGTTTTTGTAAGAATGTCTGTGGAAATTGCTAAAAGTAGTTGTATGGTTTGTTTAACTTTGCAATCATTGGTTTTTCTTTAATGTACAGTTTAGAGGGAGTAATCTTAGTCTCACCATCATCCTGTTACTGTGGAATTGCCCTCCTGTGGATTCAATGTCAGAGAAGAAGTGTTCTTTTCACCCTGACACAGAAACTTACCTGAACTCCCAAATCCCTAACAGAAAGTAAACACCTTCTATGTTCCCTTTTTTTTACTCTCCAAACTCATCCGTTTTATTTTGTGTAATAAATAGAGATGTGAGTCAGAGCGACATCATTCCAAAACGGGAGGGAAAGTTAGGGCGTGTCGACAGCCGCCCCAAGTGAAAGTAGGAAGTCAGTAAATAAGGGCCAGTGCCAAACACCTCCTGTGACCTCACACATTCGCACACACACACCTCAAACTCACAGCAACCGTCAGATAAAACATGTATGTCTGACTTTACCTCGCTGCCAGGAAACACTAGGAGCAGTCCCTCATTCACTGTCATTAGATGGGCCTGCCATGTGAATGTACATTCATGCCACGTAGAATAGAATAACAACATACACTTCCTGACTGTGTACACGTAATAACCCTATAGCCTTCCATAACATCATGCCTAGTGAGATCACTAGCCCAGTCTCTATTCTGGAATGGAATTGTAGGCATGGAATGTGATGAATGACTGTTTTGTCTTTGAGTAACCATTCCAGTCACCATATTCAGTCACAAAGTAGGCTATAGAATTCTCCATGGACATAAATAATCCAATGGAGAAATAAATCCTCTGAACTCAGAAACAATGCAGCACTTAATGTGAAGTGTGTGTGTTTGTGTTGTGTGTGTGTGTGTGTTTCTGTGTGTAGGGGAGCTTAAAGGCCAGCTTTCGAGCCTCTCACCATGCTCTCTTAACTTAAGTGTGCCATTACTGGCAGCTCCCCGGCTATGAGGGGATGAGATTATAAATAAGTTATTCTCTCTGAGGCCAGCTGTTGGGATGCCACCCATCGTGATCCTTGGTCATAACAGAGCGTGGCGCTGCCAGCCTGTCAACCGTTGCATGCCAATCACACTCTGCTGGGCTCTGTATCTCATCTCCTACCGCTGCCTCTGAAACAAAAACATCACGGAATGGGCCTACAACCGACATGGCGTAATCATTTAAATTGTCAACGCCTCCGCTCTCAGTGGACGCCGCTGCAAGCCATATCATTCAAACAGTTGATGATGAACAGAAATAATGAACATGAAAGGAAAGAATGAAACCAAAAAAAGGGAAGAAAGCCACATGTTATTTCAGACCGACAACGTGGGTCACTGCGAATGCACTGAGGGTTCAGATAACCCTAAGGTCTGGGAGGTCCCATGTTGAAATGCTGTTGCTTTGGCTTTGTTAAAATTAACTTGGTGTGCACTAGCGAGCTAGTGTTTGTCAGGTGTGTGTGTGCATATACAGTATGTGTGTGTGTGTCGGTGTGCAGGGTGGGCGCTGTGGAAGTGTGTTAAACCTGATAGCAGATAGCCATCTTTGATTGCACTAGTCTTCCTGTGGTCTGCAATCCTCATATCCTCATGACCACTTCCTCTCTCCCTGCGAGATCCGTAATGAAATGTTTCTCATTTTCTACCAGAGCCGCCTTGTCTCTCTCTAAACAGTGTTTTCAGCTCTGCAGGATTGAGCTGGAGAAAGGAATGGGTGGCGGAATCCAATCCACAATAGCCCACAATATCTTCACGACTCTCCGGATGATTTAATGTCCCGGCCTTCCCTCTAAACCAGAATGGCTGGAGCGATAATTACATAGGAGAATTAGAAGCAGGAGCGAAGAATGCAAGGAGCTTTATCCCACCAATGGGAGCCTTTGTTTTGGCCCCTTTTGAGCCAAAACGGGATGCTTCTGCAAGAGATGCTTTAATCTTATTACAACCAGAGTAATGGCAGAGACACGACACAGCTGTCAGAGCCACTATGGAGGTTTGCACACCGAAGCCCCCCTAGGAATTCAATGTGACATGTTTTAGTAAAAAAAGTTATTAAATTAAATTTGAGTCCTAAAACGTTGTAAATGGGAGGGAAGTGTCACAAGGCCATGCAAAGTTTACACTGGCTGTTGGCCAACTAAATACACTCCCTGGGTTTATGCTGAAAGAGAGAAGTCATGTTTGAACTTCTGCTCAACTAAGTACATTCCCAGGGTTTACGTTGAAAAGGTCAAGTCCTGTTTGAACTGTAAGTCCATCTATTCATACAAGGTGACAGACCATAGGCCATTACCATAGTGTGTGATATTCACTAGAACAGTCTTCTACAATCTACAGGAAATATATTTTTTCTTTACTCTCTCACTAATATGTTTAGACTATCAGGGATTGAGATGCAGTCAACCTCCATCCCCATGTCCCCTTTACTGTTTCTCTTTTCATTCTACTCTCAGAGAGCGAGTGCAAAACACACACACACACACACACACACACACACCCCTGTGGTGCGGAGGACAAGGTGTTGTGCCTTTGACCATGAAGGTGGTATTATGTGTCCATTATTGTGTGCTGTTCATCATGCTGCTCCACAGACACGGAAGATTGCTTGTCCAAATGGAGCCCATAGATTCACAAGGCTGAGGCTGATGGAATATTGTGTGTTTGTGTGTGTGTGTGTGGCTACTATGTTCGCATATGTGTGCAGAGAAAGACTGGGATCTTTCTCTGCACAAATATTCATCATGACAGAGTGTTATGTTGTGAAGCCTGAAACAGACACAGGTGGGGGAAATCCTCCATCATCAAATACAGTCACTGTCCTCATCACACACCGATCCCCATCTCTCCCAGCTCCAATCTTATCGCCAAGCCTGCATCTGTCCTTGTCCTAGCTACAGAATCCGTGTCAGCCTTTTTCTCCAATCCCGAGTCAGAGCCTCAGTGCCAGCCCCAGTCACACGTCTACATTTGTCCCTGCCCACCTCTGCCTTACATCACGGCCCAGGTACTGACCAAGACAGAATCACACTGGATTAACTGCACCATAATCTATATTGGTCATTATCAAGATTTCTTCTCCCCCAAACATGATACATTTATTTGTCAGCTTAGTCTCCTAGCTCTCATCTGTCTATGATACCATTAGCAAGACAGGTGTCTAGTCTCTTAATAGGCTTTGATCTAAAATACACTAGCTCACTTTACAGTCGAGCAGTTGCAATTTCTCTTCTTTGTCTACCTCTGAGCTCTCCCACTCTCTCTCTCTTTTTCATTGTGTCATCCTCTTCCTTTCTTGAATCCCAATGTAAAAAGAAGCCTCTTGTTTCTCAAATCCTTGTCAGATGCAGTCGCCACGTGTTCGGAATGCCAATTCTCTGGTCCTATTTAACCAAAAGTCTGCATTGCTGACCAGCTGTCTAGTAAGTTTGTATTCATGCGTAGCAGCTTCACAACATCTTTACTTCCTGCTCTGCCTTCCAGGCTTTGTGAAGCGACACAAGGCAGCTAATATCAAGCATTTCGCTATACTCACATTAACATCTGCTAACCATGTGTGTGTGACACATACATTTGATTTGATTTGATTATTTTATCTCAGTTCTCTGTGGATGCCTTTCCCTCCATGTCTTTCCCTTGGTATTGGGTGTTCTGCTGGCGTTTCTAACATTTGTGTCTATCTGAGTACGTGATGAGCCTTGGCAAACAGTCGACACCAGCCATCCAGCCCTCAAGGTGATGCTGCAGAACACCAACCCTCTCGTCTCAGAAACATAACACTGTCTGGGAGACGTGTTGTTATTAAAAACAACACGAGATACTATCCTTCTCAAAAACCTGGACATTAATTCTAAATCTGCAGTGCCATTTCTATCTGAAGTGTATCACTTACTGAGGAATTATTGCAGGCATTATTCGAGGACTTTGAAAGGACATGTTTGACACCCCTCTCTTTCGTTTCCGTTTTAGCTTGTCAATCTCTCAGCTTTCACAAAATAAATAGACAGCTTTCCCATCATCCAGATGTCAGTGTGATCCTGTTGCTGTGGCTTCTAAGGAACAGATTTGTTAGTAGTGGAGGACATGGTTGCCATGGCAACCTCAGACCCATGCTATTTCTGTTTCAGTGGATACTCTACTCCTCTCTGTATTCTCTGCCCATTGTTCCCTCTAAGCTGCGGGTGTGAAGCTCCACCGGGACTGCCACGCAGAAGAAATATCAGGGTGCGCAGAGAAGCACGAGATTGAACTTCACTTAGCATTCTAGAGTTTTCCCCATTAGTTAACACTATCAACTTTTACTACTTTTGTTTTGAGATCAAAGGAAGATCTACAAGTTGCGATATGTGCACATTTGTACGTTTGTTCATATCTTTGCTAGTTAATGAGTTATTATAAATTAGTTTTAGCTCATTTGTAGTTTGCATTGGGGGAGGGATTTGCTTCCTACAAGAGCACAAAACATGAGCGTTTTCTTTTAAAATTTTTAAGATAAATAGTCAATAGGCACTGGGTGGCATAATTTGTCTGATTCTCTTTAATAATGGTATGGGAATAACAATGCATTTTCTTTTGTCAAGTGGTATCTTGCATCACACAACATAACATTTTCAGGATAACATTTTAATTCTCATGGAATGTAGGCCTACATTAAACACCACACATTGACTGCTACTGTAGGCTGAATGATAGAACAGTTATTTCCATGTTAAAATGCAGTGGCCACTCCTTAGCCAGTTCTTTTGCCCCATCTCATTCAACCAAAATCTTTTGTATGAGATTTTGGAACGTTGTCTTTCCTGGATATAGCCACTATATTGTGTTCACTGCATCCAATGGGTACGGATACAGCTTTAGAACAAAGTTATACAGTATTAGTAAAATTGTGATCGATACATGTGGATGATCTTGTTCCTGTAGTGTTTGTAAATACCCTGGTAGGTTGATTAATAATCTGAACCAGATTACAGGCACTAGTTACAGTGAGAAGCTTTCTCTTGAGTGGACAGCTTAATGAAAACCAGTCAATATTCAGGTCCCCGAGAAAGTAGACCTCTCTGTTTACATCACATACACTATCAAGCATTTCATATATATTACTTGGATAATGACTGTTAGAACTTGGTGGCCTACAGCATCACCCCAGAAGAAAAGGCTTTAGATGTGCGAAGTGAACCTGCAACCACAACACTTCAATAACACTTGACATAAGATATTCTCTAAGCATTACAGGGATTGGGCTCTGAGTATATACAGCAACACCTCCCCATAAGCATTTCTGTCTCTTCTATATATGTTATATCCTTGTGTTGACACTGCTGTATCATCAAAGGAATTATCTAAGCAAGTCTCAGAAATGGCTAATATAAATCAAATCTAAGTTTATTTGTCACGTGCACCGAATACAACAGGTTTACTTACAGTGAAATGCTTACTTGCTTACAGGCTCTAACCAATAGTGCAAAAAAGGTATTTGGTGAACAATAGGTAGGTAAAGAAATGAAACAACAGTAAAAACAGGCTATATACAGTAGCGAGGCTATAAAAGTAGCGAGGCTATAAAAGTAGCGAGGCTATAAAAGTAGCGAGGCTATAAAAGTAGCGAGGCTACATGCAGACACCGGTTAGTCAGGCTGATTGAGGTAGTATGTACATGTAGATATGGTTAAAGTGACTATGCATATATGATGAACAGAGAGTAGCAGTAGCATAAAAGAGGGGTTGGCGGGTGGTGGGTGGCGGGACGCAATGCAGAAAGCCCGGTTAGCCAATGTGCGGGAGCACTAGTTGGTCGGCCCAATTGAGGTAGTATGTACATGAATGTATAGTTAAAGTGACTATGCATATATGAAAAACAGATTGAAAGTAGCAGCAGCGTAAAAAGAGGGGTTGGGGGGTGGGTTGAATTTTATCTGATGTTAGTAAGTTATTATTTTCATTAACCTTATTTCTAAGGCTTTATATATTAATTTGGGCTATTTTCAGCCCTTTCCTGGGTAGCTTATCAAAGATGATGTCATATGGAAAAGAGAAAACAAAGCAAGAGAAAAAAAAAATATATTCAGCAGTTCATTAACGCCTAGCGTCGTCCGGGTTAGGGAGGGTTTGGCCGGTAGGGATATCCTTGTCTCATCGCGCACCAGCGACTCCTAACCAAGGTAGCCAGGTGCACGGTGTTTCCACGGTGTTTCCACGGGTTGGATGTGCGCTGTGTTAAGAAGCAGTGCGGCTGGTTGGGTTGTGTTTCGGAGGACGCATGGCTTTCGACCTTCGTCTCTCCCGAGTCCGTACGGGAGTTGTAGTGATGAGACAAGATAGTAGCTACTAACAATTGGAAACCACGAAAATGGGGAGAAAAGGGGGTAAAAAAAAGGTAAAAGTATCATTAATTTCAATTCCTTATATTAAGCAGACCAGAGAGCGGGGATGCAGGGACCAGGGATGTTCTCTTGATACGTGCTTGAATTGGACCATTTTCCGTTCAAAATGTAACCAGGACTTTTGGTGTCAGGGAAAATGTATGGAGTGAATTGTACATTATTTGCTTCAGGAATGTAGTGAAGTAAAAGTAGTCCAAAATATAAATAATAAAGTAAAGTACAGATACCCCCAAAAACGACTTAAGTAGTACTAAAGTACTTTACACCACTGTTAAAAGTTTATGTATGGGATGCATTTTCTTCATTGTTTTTGATGGTAGGCCACTCTGGTAGGCCTACATTATGATCAAATAGCCACAGTGTCTTACTTGACCACTGTTAAAACTAACTAAACTAAATAAAGTGGGTATAGCCTCAGGGTTCACAGTAAAAGCGAGCCGGAAGAATTTACACAACGTTCAAGTTTGCGCTCAACAGACCAGAAATTTGCTCAGTGATTAACTTTTTTTGGGAGGGAACATTGCCTCTGTCCTCCACCACACGCCTCTTACTCCCTCTGCCTCTCCTACACACCTCCCATCCCTCCTCCACTTTGTTATCCTCCTCCTTTTCACTCTCTCCGACACACCTCCCATCCCTCCTCTGCTTCCTCCTCTTTCTCCTATACATCTCCCCCCCTCGCTTCATCCATCTCTATCTTCCATATCCTCTTCCATCTCTCCTCTGCTTCCTCCTCTTTCTCCTATACATCTCCCTCCCTCGCTTCATCCATCTCTATCTTCCATATCCTCTTCCATCTCTCCTCTGCTTCCTCCTCTTTCTCCTATACATCTCCCTCCCTCGCTTAAGCAGAAAAGAGAAAATGTTCCATCATCCATCTATCTTCCATATCCTCTTCCATCTCTCCTCTGCTTCCTCCTCTTTCTCCTATACATCTCCCCCCTCGCTTCATCCATCTCTATCTTCCATATCCTCTTCCATCTCTCCTCTGCTTCCTCCTCTTTCTCCTATACATCTCCCTCCCTCGCTTCATCCATCTCTATCTTCCATATCCTCTTCCATCTCTCCTCTGCTTCCTCCTCTTTCTCCTATACATCTCCCTCCCTCGCTTCATCCATCTCTATCTTCCATATCCTCTTCCATCCCTCCTCTGCTTCCTCCTCTTTCTCCTATACATCTCCCTCCCCTCGCTTCATCCATCTCTATCTTCCATATCCTCTTCCATCTCTCCTCTGCTTCCTCCTCTTTCTCCTATACATCTCCCTCCCTCGCTTCATCCATCTCTATCTTCCATATCCTCTTCCATCTCTCCTCTGCTTCCTCCTCTTTCTCCTATACATCTCCCTCCCTTGCTTCATCCATCTCTATCTTCCATATCCTCTTCCATCTCTCCCTCTCCCGGTTTTTCTGTTTGCGACTACATTTTGTGAGCAGCTCAGCTTACCCCCCCCAGCCCCATGAGCCCCCCACTCCCCTCCCTTCCCCCCAACCCAATCTCCAGGATTTGAGCTCTGAGCTCCCCTGTGGCATACAATCTGACACTAAACCTCTATAGGAGCACACAGAGCCAGTCAGCCAGCCAGCCAACCATCCAGTCAACCATCCAGTCAACCAACTAACCAGCCAGTCAACTAACCAGTCAGTCCGCCAACCAGCCAGCCAGCTAGTCCACCAGCCAATCAGCAAGGTCACCAGCCAGCCAGGTCACCAGCCAGCCAGTCAAAAAAAACTGTGGTATGGTCTGCATTATGGGGCCCTTACAGGGAGAAAGATAAAGACAGAGGGAGGAAATGAAGTGCTGAGCCTCCGACCACATGGGCATTGGTATCTGAGCCTTATCTGCAGCCTCCATAACAACATCCAGTCCCCTGCAGGTCCAGATATGCATCTAAATGTGTGTCTGGCCAGGTCAGGCCGCATGCTGACGTATGTAGAGTGGCTAGCGACTTTCTCTATCAAACCTCCCCTGAGGTCACACATATCAGTCTAATGGCCAGTGTCTGTCTCTGTCTGAGCCCTGGAGAGGATGTAGGGACTCTAAACTAACTGGCCACTGTGTGGATGGGCTGAAGGTAGGCTCAGAGAAACAGATGAACCCATCCCTATGACGGGTGGTCAGTAGGAACTCCTCCTGGAGAGAGACGTTGATATTATGTCAGGTCAAGGGCCATAGCTGAAGGATATTATTGTCTTGCGTGACCAAGGTTTCATATAAACAGACATCCTCCTCAACCCATGGCCCAGAAGCTATTAGGAACTATTAGATTTAGGAACATTGGAAACAAAGCCAGAGCACATTGCATTCTAACTGTGATCCAGAAAGGTTGTCGCTGGAAGGCACATCCTCTGGTTAACCACAGACAGCAACCTTTTTAACTTGTTGTTGGGTAGTGGTGAAGAACTACTGAGTTATTATTTTCTGTTCAGCTGGAGGATGGTGAAAACAGAAACATGTCCTGTGGATTTGGAAAAGGAAAGGTTTGAAAAGTGTGTGACAAGCAAAAAATGTGGCCCGTTGAGGCGGCCGGCGTCGAGGCATCCATGGGAGACCGGTGACAGACAGTCTCTCTGCTAACGTTAGCTCCGGTCTGGAAGACCTGGAAGACGCCTAATCCTGGGGTGCCCCAGCAGGACCTAATTATCACTTTTGCACAGGAGAAAGGATGTCTGGTGTCTTCTCCTAAAATGGCAGCACTGGAGCTGTGATCCAGGATACACATTGAGCCAAGCCAGCCAAACTCTTTCAAGTATCTGTCAGCCTTTTGACAGTGTCTTCCCATTGATGCCCTACCAACACCCAGTGGTGGAATGACAATGATGGAGAGAGACAGGATGAGAGGAACTAGGTACCGGTAGTTTGTTTATGCACCTCTACCCACCACCTCTTCCCTCTCTTTCTGCTCTCTGGGGTATCTTTATGCCCTTAGAGCAGGGGTGACAAACTCATTTTGACCCATTCTTCAACGAGGTCCGGGATGCCGCACTGAAAATTGGCTATATTTCCTCACCGTCAAAATGATTAGTAAGCTGGACACAGTCAAGAAACTGTGGAAATGTAGGTCCGTTATTATTTCTACACAGTTTTGATTTTGTATTTGTCATTTTAAAGTATATTGAGTTCACCCCTCCCCCCACACACACACACACAGTTTTGGTTTAGGAAATAAAAACACAAAATATCTTCTTCTTTTTTCATTACTCAAACAAGCTGCGGGCCGGATTGGTATGTTGCGTGCCTGATTGGTATGTTGCGTGCCTGATTGGTATGTTTTGTGCCTGATTGGTATGTTGCGTGCCTGATTGGTATGTTGCGTGCCTGATTGGTATGTTGCGTGCCTGATTGGTATGTTGCGTGCCTGATTGGTATGTTGCGTGCCTGATTGGTATGTTGCGTGCCTGATTGGTATGTTGCGTGCCTGATTGGTATGTTGCGTGCCTTAGAGGATGAGTACTGTAGTTAGCTGTCCATAAAATCGGCTGACCGCCAGTTACCCTCTGGACCCTTTAATGTCACCTTCCAACAAAATGCCACCAACTGTTGTTGTTTGGATATGCTAATGTTTGGTGCCCTTGGTTTGCCAAGCCAATACCCAAAGAGACGCCAATACACAGAGAGAAAGAAAGAGGATGAGCATTATTCAAAGGCTTGACTTTTGCTCCCTACCTCTCTAGTGAGATGGCTGTTGTTAAAAGTGGCCTTAGCAGCCTGGCTGTGCTTTGTTTGAATTGGTACCAAGGCCAGAGAAAATAAAAATAGAGATGGAGAGAAGGAGAGAGTGAAAGATGTGGAAAGAGCGATGGAAAGAGAGAGAGCGGTTAAAGAACTGACTCGTATGAACCGACTGAACTGAAAACAGGCATTTATCCAACATTCCAAGCCTTCAATTTTGTTGTTGTTTTCAATTACACTTCCTGATATTTTCTGACAGGTTTGCGGGTCACCTGGGGTCAGCTATTGTCTTTCAAAGCGGCCCTAACAACGTGATGTAATAGCTGCTCTCTCCGTGGCGTTCCCTGTGAACACATTCATTATCTATGACACAGACAGCGATATGAAAACCTTAACCATACTTTCTGAGCCACATTGGTCTCATGGGGTTAAACGTGTGCCTATGTTTCAGAGCTGGAATGGGGATCCAGTGACTTCTGATTTCCCTTGTTCAAACAGTATTATTTATTTAGCTAGTGTTTCATAGGCAGAGTGTGACCCTCTGCTCCCTCCCTCCCATTCTCTTAATGACACTGTTAACAGCCCTTTGACCTGCTGTAAGAACAGTGAAGTGATATAGCAAGCTGTTATTGATTGAAGTGTGTTTTCATGGAGACTACAGATGTTCTTCACTCGATCTGATGGGGTTTTGAGTGGTAATCCTATGGATATGAAGGGAGTAGAGTATTCACTGAGTGTACAAAACATTAGGAACACCCTTCTAATATTGAGTTGCAAACCCCTTTGCCCTCAGAACAGCATCAATTTGTTCGGGGCATAGACTCTACAAGGTGTCGAAAGTATTCCACAGGGATGCTGTGCCATGTTGACTCCAATGGTTCCCACAGTTGGGTCAATGATGTCCTTTGGGTGGTGGACCATTGATACACACAGGAAACTGTTGAGTGTGAAAACCCAGCAGCGTTGCAGTTATTGACACACTCAAACCGATGTGCCTGGCACCTACTAACATACCCTGTTCAAAGGCACTCACATCTTTTGTCTTGCTCATTCACCCTCAATGGAACACATACACAATCCATGTCTCAATTGTCTCAAGGCTTTAAACACCTTCTTTAACCTGTCTTCTACCCTTCATCTACACTGATTGAAGTGAATTTAACAAGTGACATCAACAAGGGATCACTTGGTCAGTATATGGTCAGTCTATGTCATGGAAAGTGCAGGTGTCCTTAATATTTTGTACACTCATTGTATGTGATAGAAGCGGGAGGCTTTGGGAGAGGCTCGCCTCGGATTGGGGTGACAATAAGCTCCCCACTTAGTTTTGATTGATGAACAGTGATTTTTTTGACAGAAGAGGGCTAATGTGAGGTGTGTTTGTGTCTGTCTGTGTGTGTTTGTGTCTGTCTCTGTGTGTGTGTATGTCTGTGTGTCTGTGTGTGTGTCAGTTAATCTATTATCATTTTGCTCTTTTGCTCAAGCCTTCACTTTAATTACAGCCCATAGTGAAGCCACTTGAATCCTAATACTCTAATGGTGAACTGATGAGCCACTCAGGGCCATATGCATCACTCACTCACCTCAACTTTACTTTGTTGTAACCTACTTTGCCTCACACTGAATGCAGCATAAGCCTTCTCTCCTCTCTTCTCTACTCTGTAAGCCTCTCATTGAACCGCCAGCGTTTGAGAGT
Organism: Oncorhynchus masou masou; assembly: GCF_036934945.1. Classification (NCBI taxonomy): domain Eukaryota; kingdom Metazoa; phylum Chordata; class Actinopteri; order Salmoniformes; family Salmonidae; genus Oncorhynchus; species Oncorhynchus masou. The sequence continues at coordinate 22,643,793 of NC_088236.1, read as the reverse complement.
TTGTCACCTCTGCGTTTCTGCTTTGGAAAATAACCTGGTGCTCCACCCCTATCAGCTCAATTAGAAGTGAGGTCGGGCCTAAGCGTGTTCCTCAGCTTGCTGGGAACACTCATCACTCATCTGACTGATGTCTACTGGAGAAACATGTAGGCATGGGATTGTAAAGGGAATGTACTTTCTAGCCTTGCACCCAGTGTGTGTGTGTGTGTGTGTGTGTGTGTGTGTGTGTGTGTGTTGGGTGTAGATGGGAGGGGTGTGTGTTGTGTGTTGGTTGTAGATGGGACGGGGGTGTGTGTGTGTTGGGTGTAGATGGGAGGGGTGGGTGTTGGGTGTAGATGGGACGGGTGTGTGTGTGTGTTGGTTGTAGATAGGAGGGGTGTGTGTGTGTGAGTGTGTGGTTGGGTGTTGGGTGGAGATAGGACTGGTGTGTGTGTGTGTGTTGAGTGTAGATAGGAGGGGTGTGTGTGTTGGGTGTAGATGGGAGGGGGGGTTTGTGTGTTGGGTGTAGATAGGAGGGGTGTGTGTGTGTTGGGTGTTGGGTGCAGATAGGAGGGGTGTGTCTGTGTGTATGTTGGGTGTAGATAGGAGGGGTGTGTGTGTGTGTTGGGTGTAGATAGGAGGGGTGGGTGTGTGTGTTGGGTGTAGATAGGAGGGGTGTGTATGTGTTGGGTGTAGATAGGAGGGGGTGTGTGTTGGGTGTAGATAGGAGGGGTGTGTGTGTGTTGGGTGTGATAGGTGTGTGTGTTGTGTGTGAGGGGTGTGTGTGTGTGTGTGTGTGTGTGTGTGTGTGTGTGTGTGTGTGTGTGTGTAGATAGGAGGGGTGGGTGTAGATAGGAGGGGCGTGTGGGGGGGGAAGAGAGAGAGAGAGAGAGAGAGAGAGAGAGAGAGAGAGAGAGAGAGAGAGAGAGAGAGAGAGAGAGAGAGAGAGAGAGAGAGAGAGAGAGAGAGAGAGAGAGAGAGAGAGAGAGAGAGAGAGAGAGAGAGAGAGAGAGAGAGAGAGAGAGAGAGAGAGAGAGAGAGAGAGAGAGAGAGAGAGAGAGAGAGAGAATTACAGATGTGTTACTGTTTGTACATAAGTCCAAATAAAAATACATTTAAAAACCATGTGTGCTGCATGTGGTACAATGTGTGAGTGTAGCTCAAAGCTCCATCACCAGAGGGACATAGAGGTCACGCCACAGCGACAGTTAATTATTCAACATTCATTATAATTCTCTGCTAACAACCTGCCTGGCAGGCAGTGCGCAGGCGACGCTTGCCTGATGACTCAAATTGAATTCTTCCGCTGCTCTATGTTTGTGGTGACATCAAAATGATGGTTGTTGTACAAAACAAAGTCATCACCGATTGGATCATCTCAACCAATCAGAGTATCAAAGCCAATGACAAATTTTCAAAATGACGCTTTGCACACATGTTCTGGCTTTGGCCCAACCCATCGGTTTCTGGGACCAATCAGACGGTCTATAATGGATTTCTATTATAGAAATCCTCGGGGAGGTACTCAGATCTAGACTCATTTTGCTGTGCTGTGGCATAGCGTTTAGCAGGAGCAAAGAGTTTGGGTAGCCAGGCTAAGGCAACGCTAACTAATGACTGGAAAGTGGTTAATACACTGTACATGTCTTGACCATACTATGCTAGTACAGCACCACCCTATAGCCTACTAGCTAGTCTGACACGAAGGTGAACCATGAAGATGCACTGCAGGCCATATAAAAAAGCCTCATAAAGATATTAGCATCTCTATGGTGCGAAACCAACCCCTATGATGTGCACTGCCATTTGACTGCAAACAATAGAAATGAACCGAACAGAGATAATATGTCTAATGTGGACATGGGCTCAGAGCTCTGGAACAGTTCTTCATTCACTGGACATGCGCAGATCTTAGAGAGAGCTCTAGGAATTAGTTTAAAGGCCACATGAATGTCCCTCCCTTTTCATTTGCCTCTGAGGGGACAGTACTTGGCCACTTTATCTGAGCCCTTGGCAACTTCCTAACTCTCGGACTGGAAGAGACGAGTCCAAGACCGTGGAATTACAAGAGAGTGGGGAACGGGGAAATGTAGGATTGCAGATTTACCGGTTCTTGCTTATTAAAACGTTGTCCTGGATTTAAAAGTGAACTTGGCACTGGGAGTTTCTGCTTCTGCTGTGAAGCCTCTGAGTCTGATAAATGGCCTTGACTTTGCTGAGTCTGCATTGACTGACTGAATATGCCTGAAATAAGCCAAGTTGTATGGGGAGACGTATTGCTACAGCACTGCACTGTCTGTGTCTGTTCCACTGTTCTGCTCCCGAGCTGTAGTATGCTGTTTAAGCCCCAGACAAAGGCAATTCAGTTGTTTTGAATCACACATTAGCTGGCCTCTCTTTGATTACTCACACACTGTGACCTCACTCCCTCTGACTCACAGAGCTCCTTATGAAACCTGAATCCCTAACACAAACAAGCATCTTTCTTCATGACTGGCAACCTCCTCTCCATGCACCACAATTGGTTTACATGGTTGTGGAGGGATATTGTGGAAGGATTAGGACAGGATCATGGACAGGAAACAGCTCTGTGGAGTGGCTGGATCTGGCAACCCCAGGATGAAGGGACCAAAGTCAGCCATTCCCACATCCATAATTTACTCTTTCTCCAAAATGATGGGTGTGAGCCCCAGATTTAGATGTGAAAATGGTTATTCGAGGTGAAAATGGTTATTCAAGTTTTGTGCATTTCCTGAAGACAGTTAGAGGTCTGCTCACGCCCAGAGCTGGATGTAGTCTAGTCTAGATCTGGCAGAAATAGACAACTCTGCTCCCTCTCGTCTCCTCCTCTCCAGGGCTTCAGAGTCGTTGGTCTCACTCTAGACTTTCTTCTTTTCTTCTCTCCCTCATTAAGGTGATGGTAAAAGGCCCTTCCAGATATCCCAGTCTGTTTCTTGGCCTCATCCATTGAAGCGAGCAGTACTTTTTTACCTCTTTGTATTACTAAGACTTTCACTGTTCTCTTCATTTCCAACAAAGAATGTATAGAATTCCTCTCCCACCACAGTGTATCAATCATTTACATTTAATATATGTGGTTTGAAATATACCTCTGGAAATGAACGCCTCGGATAACATGGAATGAACCAATGGTTATTTTCTTTCATTTAAGCTCAGTGGAAGTGAATAATTGAGGTGTGTGTGTGTGTGTGTGTGTGCGCGCGTGCGTGTGCGCGTGCGCGTGTGTGCGTGTGTGTGCGTGTGTGTGTGTGTGTGTGTGTGCGCGCGCGCGCACGTACAGTGTGTTCTGACTGATACTATTATTCAGAGAACAGTGAAGAAAAGATAGTCTGTTCTGATCCACCACTTTAGACTTGCAGACTTTAAAGTGCAGAAGGTTTTTGAGAATATATGAATACAGATGCATTGTGATGATGATGAAATACTTGGTTTTGAGTCCATAGAGCCAAGCCAAGTTGTCTTCCATAGCGAGGGGCTGTTAGTGTGGATGTACTACAGTTTGAGAAGTGCTCCTCCCCTGGGATGTCAAACAGCCTGAGCTGACCTTGGTAGTGGAAAGGAGAGTAGGGTTCGATACTTTCTCTGCCTCTCACTGCCCAGCCCGATCCATCTGATAGCTGATAATGTAATTACACAGTTTACCACACAGCTCAAGCCAACCATTGACTGACTGCTACAATGTGTTAAATGGACAGAGAGAAACTTTGCTTTCAGATACTTGATCTTGTTGTATATGTAAAATCAATATCTACTTACATCATGATTCATTCACAAGACTAATATATATCAATGAATCTAGTGTGAGTGATGTATTGTTGTGAGGTCGGATCTGAAACTTGGTCTGTGGCAACGGATTATTTATTTGGGTGTAATTTAGTCAAAATTAGAAAAAGACCAGGTTATGTGTTGCAGTATTCACATAATTACAACCAATGACATATGCTCTCTACAGTTTTCTACAGTTTAAGTCTTCTTAAACACAGTCCTAAACTATAATCTGAGGTCAAAGGGACCCGGCCATGTCAAAAAGCTCCACGTTACCTTGCTTCAACAACATTGGAGGGGACTCACTCCCTCTACCTTCAGTAGAAACAGGGCACCGTTTTATGACTGAGGTCATTGATCACATTAGCAGAAATGTGTACTTTGATAAAAGCTACATAGTGGCCATTAGGCTATTGTCTCTGTTACTGCTGATGGCTGCTTCATCTGTGACTGAGCTTTTAATACCTTTTGGCCACGCTTATACCATACTAACTGTCAGTGGTATTAGTAAATACTGTGTTGTACCAGCAGTACTAATACTGTTTAAAAAAATTGCAAAAAAGTCTATGTAACTTTTATTTAAGGAGACAAATCAGTTAAGAACAAATTATTATTTACAATGATGGCTTACCATCATGTTGTGCACCGCCCTATGGGACTTCAAATCACAGCCAGATGTGATACAGCCTGGAATCGAACCAGGGACTGTAGTGATGCCTCTTGCACTGAGATGCAGTGCCTTAGAACACTGTGCCACTCGGGAGCCATTGGTTATTCCATTGTAGTTATGGAATAATGACTATGTCATTTAAAGGGTTGTCACATGGTTTCTACCAAGCGATAACAATAACTTGGGTAGACTATGCACAGTTGTTTGTTATGTTCATCACGTACTGTTAATGAGATTTACCAGAGTGTGAAAGGGAGAATAATAATTGACAGACACCTAATAGTCTTGCCTGACATAATTGTGTGGGAAGATAGCCGACTTCTATTAGTCTTATTATGTGAGCAGTTTCACAGACTGATTGCCTGTCTCTGTATCTGAGCTACATGTCTCTGTTTCTTTTAATTGTGTTCAATAATCTGTCTCTCTGTTGGCTCTCTGTCTCCCTCTGTATCTATCCTAAAAGTCTCTCTTTATCTAACTTTTGCCTCTCCCTCTCTCTCCTTATCTGTCTCTTTCTGTCTACGTATCTAACTTTCATGTTTCTTTCTCTCTCTTTTTCTCTCCATATTTAACTTCTCTGTCTCCGTATCTAACTTCCATGTCTACCCCCCCCCCCCCTCTCTCTCTCTCTGTCTCTGTCTTTGTAGGATTTGAGCTGCTGTACCAACCGGAAGTGGTGAGGCTGTACCTGTCTCTGCTAACTGAGAGTCAGAACTACAACACTCTGGAGGCTGCCGCAGGGGCCCTGCAGAACCTCAGCGCCGGACAGTGGACCGTGAGTCTCACACACATAAACACACACAAACTGTGATTATGGGTAATAAGGTCTCTGAACCTCAATAGGCTGGACAAGTCATTTATCCCAAATGGAGCTCTGCACTGTCAGTACAAAAACACTTCCATTTGGTTACAGTAGTGAGTAATCAGAGTGTGTTGTTTTTTCCAGCATTTACACAGTCATTACCATCACTAGTGTAAAGTACAGAGGCCTATCATGTTATTCCCTTCAGAAATTACGCTCTTAGTCAGTACTGGCCTATGTTAGGCCAGGAGAGCTTTGTTATTATAGCTCTATCGTGATTCATTTTTGAACACCTATGTGTCATGCTGTAAACATATCCGTTGCCACGGCATTAATCATCACCAGGCTCCAGCACCATGCTCACACCTTCCTGTTCCTCTCAGCTCAGCTCGTTCACAGATCTCTCCATCCACAGAGGTGGCAAAACACAACAGACAGGATGTTAGATTGATTTGAAAACATCCAACTTGTATCTCTTGCTGTTAAAATTTGAAACACTTACACATAACCTGTGATAACATGTACAACATGTGTACCCTACAGTACATGTATACCATGTATAAATCATGTCACAATTTTCATTTTTACTGTTTTCTATCACTGCACTGGTGATTTTTAATAATTAGGTGCAGTGCCTTCAGAAAGTATTCATACCATATTGACTTTTTACACATTTTGTTGTGTTATAGCCTCAATTTAAAATAGATTAAATATAGATTTCACTGGCCTACACACAATACCCGATAATGTCAAAGTGGAATTACGTTTTTGCAAATGTCTTGAGTTAATAAGTATTCAACCCTTTTGTTAAGGCAAGCCTAAATACGTTCAGGAGTAAACATGACCTTAACAAGTCACATAATAATTAGTGTGGACTCTGTGTGCAATAATATTGTTTAACATGATTTCTGAATGACTACCTCATCTCTGTACCTCCACACATGCAATTATCTGTAAGGCCCATCAGTCGAGCAGTGAATTTCAAACACAGATTCAACCACAAAGACCACAGAGGTTTTCCAATGCCTTGCAAAGAAGGGCACCAATTGGTAGATGGGTTACTACAAAGATACAGGTGTCTTTCCTAACTTCCTAATCCAACACAACACCTCACTGAGTACCACTCTTCATATTTCCAAGCATGTTGGGGACTGCATCATGTTATGGGTATGCTTGTCATCGGCAAGGACTAGGGAGGTTTTTGGGAGATCAAAAGAAACGGAATAGAGTTAAGCACTGGCAAAATCCTAGAGGAAAACCTGTTTGTCTGCTTTTCCACTGGGAGACAAATTCACCTTTCAGCAGGACAATAACCTAAAACACAAGGTCAAATATACACTGGAGTTGCTTACCAAACTACATTGGGTGTTCCTGAGTGGCCTAGTTACAGTTTTGACTTAAATTGGCTTGAAAATCTATGGAAACTTGAAAATGGCTGTTTAGCAATGATCAACAACCAACTTTACAGAGATTGAAGAATTTTAAAAAGAATAATGTGCAAATATTGTACAATCCAGGTGTGCAAAGACTTACCCAGAAAGACACACAGCTGTAATCGCTGCCAAAGGTGATTCTAATATGTATTGACTCAGGGGTGTGAATACTGTTGTGTATACTGAACAAAAATATAAATGCAACATGCAACAATTTCTAAGATTTTACTGAGTTACAGTTCATATAAGGAAATTAAGGCCTCATGAATTTATTTCAATAGACTAACCTATGGATTTCACATGACTGGGAATACAGATATGCATCTGTTGGTCACAGATACATTTAGAAAACAGGTAAACCAGTCAGTATCTGGTGTGACCATCATTTGCATCATGAACACGACACATCTCCTTCACATAGAGTTGATCAGGCTGTTGATTGTGGCCTGTGGAATGTTGTCCCACTCTTCAATGGCTGTGAGAAGTTGCCAGATATTGGCGGGGACTGGAACACGCTGTTGTACATGTCAATCCATAGCATCCCAAACATGCTTAATGGGTGATATGTCTGGTCAATATGCAGGCCATGGAAGAACTGGGACATTTTCAGTTTCCAGGAATTGTGTACAGATCCGTGCGACATGGGGCCATGCATTTTAATGCTGAAACATGAGATGATTGCGGCGGATGAATGGCACAACAGTGGGTCTCAGGATCTCGTCACGATATCTCTGCATTCAAACTGCCATTGATAAAATGCAATCGTGTTCATTGTCCGTAGCTTATGCCTGCTCATAACATAACCCCACCACCACCATGGGGCACTCTGGCCACAACGTTGACATCAGCAAACCGCAAACACGTCGCCAAACACATGGTCTGCGATTGTGAGGCCGGTTGGACATACTGCCAAATTCTCTAAAACGATGTTGGAAGCGGCTTATGGTAGAAATATTTGCATTTAAATTCTCTGGCAACAGCTCTGGTGGACATTCCTGCAGTCAGCATGCCAATTGCACACTCCCTCAAAACTTGATACATCTGTGGCATTGTGTTGCATATTTAGGAGTGGCCTCTTATTGTCCCCATCACAAGGTGCATCTGTGTAACACAACAAAATATGGAATAAGTCAAGGGATATGAATGTTTTCTGAAGGCACCGTATATAAAGAGAGAGAATCGCTCCCTCCCTCCCAAAAAAATACAGCTTCTATCTCAAGGCAATCAGACTGCTAAACAGCAATTACAAACTCGGGGCAGCAGTGTAGCCTAGTGGTTAGAGCATTGGACTAGTAACCGAAAGGTTGCAAGTTCAAATCCCCGAGCTGACAAGGTACAAAATCTGTCGTTCTGCCCCTGAACAGGCAGTTAACCCACTGTTCCTAGGCCTTCATTGAAAATAAGAATTTGTTCTTAACTGACTTGCCTAGTTAAATAAAGGTTAAAAAAAAAACTCAGAGAGCCTGCTGCCTACATTGAGATCCAATCAATGGCCACTTTAATAAATTGATCACTAGTCACATTAAACATGCCATTTTAAATAATGCCACTTTAATAATGTTTACATGTTTACTCATACAGACACAGTATATACTGTATTCTATACCATCTATTGCACCTTGCCTATGCCGCTCGGCCATCATCTATATATTTATATGTACATATTCTCATTCACCCCTTTAGATTTGTGTGTATTAGGTAGTTGTTGGGAAATTGTTAGATTACTTGTTAGATATTACTGCACTGTCGGAACTGGAAGCACAAGCATTTCGCTACACTCACATTAACATCTGCTAACCATGTGTATGTGACCAATAACATTTTATTTTATTTTATTTATGTAGTTATTTTATTTATGTAGTTTGAGCAGATCAAATCAAATAGTATTGGTCACATACACATATTTAGCAGATGTTATTGCGGGTGTAGCAAATGCTTGTCTTCCTAGCTCTTAACAGTGCAGTAGTATCACAACAATACACACAAAGCTAAAAGTAAAATAATGGAATTAAGAAATATTTTAATATTAGGACGAGCAATGTTGGAGTGGCATTGACTAAATTACAGTATAATATAATACAGTATATACTTATGAAATGAGTAAAGAAGTATGTAAACATTATTAAAGTAACTAGTGTTCCATTATTAAAGTGGCCAGTGATTCCATGTCTGTGTATATAGAGGGTGATCAGAATGCCTGTCCACACTGGGGCTTGGGGCTGATGCTAACACATCAACCCTCTGCTTAAAGGAGATAGGCATAACGTGTTCCCATTCCCAATGAGGATATCTCATCCCCTTCTCCTTGCTGCTCCCTTGCTGTTTAACTACTATGGTACGGTCAGTTTTAGGTTTACTACTGCCACCCAGTGGACGGGTTCTGGTGTTGCACCAGTTTAATTACATCTCAGGGGGTAACCTTGTTCAGCAAAGGAGCTCTTTCATGTCAAACTTATTGTTTTGTGTTACAGAAAAAAAGAGAGGAGCATTCGTTGATGTTTAATCAGTGACAAATTGCATCACATGACAGTCTGTAGCCCTGCTGTGTAATTTTCTTGAACAGTCCAATCTAGATAGCCACTGTTGGCTGTGCTCATGTACAATAATTGTGGGTGGGGTGGGGTGGGTGTGGGGTGTGTGTGTGTGTGCGCGCGCGTGTGCGTGTGCGTGTACATGCATGTGTATGTATTGGCTGGTAGTATTCTCTCTTCACAGACATTTTATCCTTATCATCCATGTTCCCTCCTCTCTCTGTCCCCAGTGGTCCAACTACATCCGTGCCACAGTGAGGAAGGAGAAGGGTCTTCCCATCCTGGTGGAGCTGCTGCGTTCTGACTCTGACAAGGTGGTCCGAGCCGTGGCCATCGCCTTGCGCAACCTCTCCATCGACCGCCGCAACAAAGACCTGATCGGTACGACCATTGACCAACTGTATGCTGTAAAGAGAGGCTGTGTATTAACTGTGGGCTTGACACTGTTAACACATGGCCTCTCTTTACAGCGTACAAGTACAACAATGGGGTAAAACACTTTGGAATGCTGTGAGATCAGATCGCTGTTACTAACCACGTTTCCATTCTCAGTTTTTATGCAAGGAAAGTCATATAATATTTTTTTTAAATCACGACACCTGTGATGGAAACAGGAAGTTTCTGTACAATTTGTATGTTCGACATGGTAGGATCTTTTTGTGTTGGTAAAATAAAATATTCTTGAAATGGCGGTGGAAATGCCTTTATTTACAAATATTGATATAATAACCAAAGTACATTTGGAGTCACGCAGCGATATGATGTGTGATCAGAAAGCATGCAGTTTATTAGGTAGATTAAATAAATGATGATGAACTTTACAGGGTTGTGAAAGTGCACGAGCTTGATCCTGCTTTCCAATAAATATTGATAATGCTGGTGACATGATGATTGATGCTTGACTGCCGTTTAACAAATAAACATATTCTCGCTCTTATCCATAATAAACTCATCATGTAGACTAGCAGCCTACGCACACTGTATCTGCGAGCTGTTGGCTAGGGAGCACATGCCAAGATCAGAGTAGGCACATTTGCTATTTAACGCAACAGTTTCTGTGACAAAACTATCAGTAGATAGCGATGGAAACACATTTTTATTCGGTACATGAAAACTTAAGTGAAAAAATACATGTTGTGTGCACTATGTCATCACCACTGCCTTTTATCTACAGGAATTCCATTTTTTTCCGCAAGAAGCACACAACTGGTGGGAAAATGTGCATATTTTCTTTATGCAGATTTTTGAATATTCGCATGAAAATCTGTTGCCAATTGGATTGAAACCTAGCTACTGAAGATAACAATATGATTGTTGAACCCGTGTATGTCTTTTGCTGAATGATTGCAGATTTGCCGAAGTTTTAATTAGTTGATATCAAACATTTTGTACAATGCTATTATGAATCAAAACACTATGTAGCGCAACAAGATGTAATAAATTAAAAAAATCCCCTTTCCTGAACGTTTACACACCTTTTACCTCTATTACCATTTGACGGTGACACTGCTCTTTGATCTCTGCCCTGTAGGGAGCTATGCCATGAGGGACCTGGTGAGTAACCTGCCCAGCGGTCAGCAGCGGCCAGCCAAGAACCTGGAGGAAGACACGGTGGTGGCCATCCTCAACACCATCCACGAGATCGTGACGGACAGCTCTGAGAACGCACGCTCCCTCATCCAGGCCCAGGCCATCGAGAAACTGGTGGCCATCAATAAGACAAGGTATGACCATTGGCTAGCACAGCTGGCGACAGTGCAGTATAGCAACAGTACAGCACTGTACAGTACAAGGCAGCATATTAGTTCAGCATAGTGTAGCAAGCACAATGCTAACGTCTGGCCGTTCACAGGTTATAGTGTTTCGAATAGATTTGTTTGTCTTTCTTAGAATTTAATGATTGATTGATCAATCTAATCAATGACTCAATCAACAGTAGTTCAGTTCCATAGTAACTATACTATACACATGTGTAGTGTGCACATACATACAGTATGTAGGCCTACATGTACATGGTCTCTCTCCCCATGAGAGCAGGTCTCTTACTGCCTCTAATCACCTACCCATTTTAATTGTTTTGACCTTGAGTTCAATTAATAACACAGTGACACATTTATATTCATGATATACACTGCTCAAAAAAATAAAGGGAACACTAAAATAACACATCCCAGATCTGAATGAATGAAATATTCTTATTAAATACTTTTTTCTTTACATAGTTGAATGTGCTGACAACAAATTCACACAAAAATTATCAATGGAAATCAAATGCATCAACCCATGGAGGTCTGGATTTGGAGTCACACTCAAAATGAAAGTGGAAAACCACACTATAGGCTGATCCAACTTTGATGTAATGTCCTTAAAACAAGTCAAAATGAGGCTCAGTAGTGTGTTTGGCCTCCACGTGCCTGTATGACCTCTCTACAACGCCTGGGCATGCTCCTGATGAGGTGGCGGATGGTCTCCTGAGGGATCTCCTCCCAGACCTGGACTAAAGCATCCGCCAACTCCTGGACAGTCTGTGGTGCAACGTGGCGTTGGTGGATGGAGCAAGACATGATGTCCCAGATGTGCTCAATTGGATTCAGGTCTGGGGAACGGGCGGGCCAGTCCATAGCATCAATGCCTTCCTCTTTCAGTAACTGCTGACACACTCCAGCCACATGAGGTCTAGCATTGTCTTGTATTAGGAGGAACACAAGGCCAACCGCATCAGCATATGGTCTCACAAGGGGTCTGAGGATCTCATCTCGGTACCTAATGGCAGTCAGGCTACCTCTGGCGAGCACATGGAGGGCTGTGCGGCCCCCCAAAGAAATGCCACCCCACACCATGACTGACCCACCGTCAAACCGGTCATGCTGGAGGATGTTGCAGGCAGCAGAACGTTCTCCACGGCGTCTCCAGACTCTGTCACGTCTGTCACATGTGCTCAGTGTGAACGTGCTTTCATCTGTGAAGAGCACAGGGCGCCAGTGGCGAATTTGCCAATCTTGGTGTTCTCTGGCAAATGCCAAATGTTCTGCACGGTGTTGGGCTGTAAACACAACCCCCACCTGTGGACGTCAGGCCCTCATACCACCCTCATGGAGTCTGTGTCTGACCGTTTGAGCAGACACATGCACATTTGTGGCCTGCTGGAGGTCATTTATCAGGGCTCTGGCAGTGCTCCTCCTGCTCCTCCTTGCACAAAGGTGGAGGTAGCGGTCCTGCTGCTGGGTTGTTGCCCTCCTACGGCCTCCTCCACGTCTCCTGATGTACTGGCCTGTCTCCTGGTAGCGCCTCCATGCTCTGGACACTACGCTGACAGACACAGCAAACCTTCTTGCCACAGCTCGCATTGATGTGCCATGGATGAGCTGCACTACCTGAGCCACTTGTGTGGGTTGTAGACTCCGTCTCATGCTACCACTAGAGTGAAAGCACTGCCAGCATTCAAAAGTAACCAAAACATCAGCCAGAAAGCATAGGAACTGAGAAGTGGTCTGTGGTCACCACCTGCAGAACCACCCCTTTATTGGGGGTGTCTTGCTAATTGCCTATAATTTCCACCTGTTGTCTATTCCATTTGCACAACAGCATGTGAAATGTATTGTCAATCAGTGTTGCTTCCTAAGTGGACAGTTTGATTTCACAGAAGTGTGATTGACTTGGAGTGACATTGTGTTGTTTAAGTGTTCCCTTTATTTTTTTGAGCAGTGTATATTCTGCAGTCTCTCAAGGACCAGGATTGTCTGCTTCTGGCCTTATACAATGTAACAACCCTGTCTTTTCATGTCCTCTCTGGCTTGGGAATTAATAATAGAAGGTAATATAAGCTGGATTCCTTGTCACAGTATTTCGATCTGTAGAACACTACTTAGATTGAATAGATAAGCCCTTACCGTGCAGTGTCTGGTTTCCAGGAAACAAACTATAGTGCACTTCACCTGAATAGTAAGTACTATGAATAGGAATTCAGGAGCTGTTTTAATGATTTCCCAGTTTCTACTATATTCTACTATATATCCCATTGAATGATCTGATCTACTTGATCAAGTCAGCGAGCAATGATAGCCAGAGAGAAGTTGTTTGGACAGCTGTCTCCTTCTACAACCTATTGATAATTTAAGACGAGTTTACAGTGGGGATTTGATACCCGTACTTTATTTAATACCAAATAAATGTGTTTTCTCTCCACCCGTGAGAATGACTTTGAAGTAATGGAGAACCCTCCCATGTAATTAACAGAAGGGCTAAGGAGTAGCTAATGAATTGAATGAAAATAGATGTGTGCGGCCATTGGAGTATGAATTAAAAGCAAGCACCTGGGGCAACCAGTGGGAATAGATGGCTTTGAATGTGAGATTGATTGCATTTGGCTCCAGCCTCCACTAGCTGCTGGCAGAGGTTGGGCCCAATGTTCTGGGCCTGTATTCACAAAGAGTCTCAAAGTAGGAGTTCTGATCTATGATCAGTTTTGCCTTTTCAATTATAATGAATGGACATGGGGACCTGATCAGCACTCCTAATCTGAGATGCTTTGTGAATACCGACCCTGATTCTCTTCCTGTCTACCTTCCTCAGCCAATCACCACGTGAGGACAAGGCCGCCTCCCACGTGCTGCAGACGGTGTGGAGCTACAAGGACCTGAGGAATGCCCTGACCAAGGAAGGATGGAACAAGAGCCACTTCCAGGTAATAGGCTGTGTAGTACAACACACAAACACACACGCATTCACGCATATACACGTACAAGCATTTACACACACACACACACACACACACACACACACACACACACACACACACACACACACACACACACACACACACAATTAGTACAGTCATATGTCTCTACTCTCCCCCCCCTCAGCCTACAGCGACCGGCGCCCCTAAAGCTGCCAAGAATGGCAAGCCAGGCTATGACGACACCACTCTGCCCCTGATGGAGAAGAACCAAGGTCAGTCTGTGATGGCAGGCGAGACTTGGGATCCTCCGGGCCTGGCCTACTGTGGTGAACTGAGTGAGGAAACCATAGATATTAATAACTGCTCTATATCTATGGAGCAAACTGTGCTGCTGTTACTGTGTGTCTGTTTCTATCAGAAGCCATGATTAGAACAAGTGTTTAGGGGGATGGTTCTATCTATCTGCGCTTTGCTTTGTCCGTCTCACTCATATCCATTTACCTACTGTTGGAGGACTGTGCTTGAAACCTTTCGCCCTCATTGTTGTGCTGAAGTGTTTGGTGATCTTTATGTGTTAAGTCGGTTCTTTTTGGGATGGTGTGGTTGGGAGAATGATGCATCATGGGTAGATTTATCTAATCCAATAGTGTGTTCTTGAACGCAAATCTAAGCATGTATATTAGGATATATGCATAGAGGGAGGTACGGAAGCAGCCTAAAACACGAAACATCTCATTGACAGAGGAGTCGAGAGCATGACAGTACTTCTCTTGTCATCTTGTTTCTGGGCATGTGACTTTTTTTGCAACCATGCATACACATAAAGTGTAGTTGTCATTCACACCCATTTTCAGCCTGCCTGCATTACTGCTGAAGTGTACCAGCAGACAGTGACCGAGAACCATTGGCCTGAAAGCAGCATTGGCTCGTGATTAAAACAAATTGTGTGTGTGGTGCTCATGATAAAAAAATGGCATATAAATGCTTTTCAGGCACCAAGAAAAATGGAAGTGGTGATATGATACCTATGGACGAGCTTGGTCCAGGTAAGACCGAGTTTGCATGACCTCAATCGCCGACGAGGAACAATAGTAGTCTCAGATGCAATGTTCTTGTCTGTAGGAACTACTCACAGTTCTAGAACCCTAACAACACCATTGCCAACATGGACATTTAGAAAAAAAGTTTGTAGGACAAACTTTGGCAATATTGGGAATGAGCAAATATATTGTTGTTATGCTCTTACAGTGTACAATGTAGTGCAGTAGTGTTTTACTTATGATGCTGTATGCAAGACCCCTCTCTTAACAAGATGTTGGTATAAGGATGGCCATTGATTCAGTAGCACAGACACAGGAGCAACAGGAGGTGTGGGCAATTCTCTAATGACTGTCTTCAAAACCTGGCAAACGTTAATGTTCTCCTCAGTGCTCCTCTTTTCAATGAAAATGTAAGCACAATTGTCTTGTTTCGTCTACTACTAACGAGTTCTTCCTCCACATCAGATATGCACAGCTCCACTCCTGGAAGGCTGCATGCAGCTTATACATCTGAAGTTTCCATCAATGTATTTAACAGTGCTATATTTCTGTGATCCTCTCTCTCCTCATTAGATGGCTACTCCACCATCGACCAGAGAGACAAAGACTGCAAGTACAAGAGTAGTGGAGACGGGTCAGTGGACCTGTCAGAACGCGAGCCATTAAAGGTACGTCTGGTCTAGACCGACCCGTAGCAGCTCACACCGCACAGTTACAGCTATGCTATAGGTGACTAAGGGATCAGGCTATTAAAACACACAAGTCATGATACTCCGTTTCTGTTAAGGTAGCCTGAATCCATCTCTTCCAATGCCCTTGCCCATTTGTCAATGCCATGCCCTTTTGATTTCTTGAAGAGGAATCTGGATTTTCATTTTCTGCAGCAGCAGTTAATGTTGTTGTCTGTCGAGCCTGGTGCCACTCATCTGGCAGTCCAATTTACTGACAGCTAAGCAGCAGATAATTGAGTGTAAGCTTTGTGATTGTGAAAGTAATTAATCTGGGACTGATTAAAAGAGTCCTGCCCCTCCATCTCCACTTCTCCTCATAGATCGAGAACCAAGGCCTGGTTCACACACTCACTTACACACACGAGCCTGTATCGTAAGTGGCTCGGTATCCATCGCTAGAGAAAACTCAGAGTAAATGAGAGGGAGACAGAGAGATTGAGGATGAGTTATTCACTGTTGAACCAGGGTGACCTTCAGTCCAGTCCTGTGTTTCCCATCACAGGATTATATTCTCACGCTCTGATTGGTCAGTGTGGCGTAAGGACTGAAGGTGGTTTGATAGGTCAAGCATACGAACACAGTTAGAAGTCCTCTTGGTTAATGAAGAGTTACCATGAGTTCAGAATCAGACATCATGATAGTATCAAGAGGTAGAATTGGAAAATAGGTGTTTTGCTGACCTTCTCTGCTGACCATGTGTAGAATGGCAGCTATGCAGACACGTTGCAGCTTGAAGACACAAATGCTTGTCAAGATACAGTATGCTGCAAAACCTCCAGAAGCAAATTAGCCATCAGACAGGACTGGAGATGGCAGATATCTCCTCTCATGTTTATAGCCCCCATCCCTCTCATGTTTTGAAATTACTTCAGCACAGCAACAACTTTCTAGACCTCCAGAAGCCTGAAACCAAAATGCAACTCTGCTGTTTGAACTGCTCTCTCCCACTCTGTTTTTGTTTGTTTGCATGTGTCGTTTGGTTTGTTGTTTTTAATCACTTTTTCGGACTCAAAAAACATCTTCCTTTATGCTAAGGAACTAACCCTGGCTTTCCACTCCTCTCTATGGATGATATTTATCGACCTCTTTGTTTTTCTGTTAACCCCTTGTCCCGTTGCTGCAGAATGACACACATAGGAAACACTATGTCAGGAGTAACAGGCCTGCAGTCAAACTGGTGGATGCTTGTGACGTTAAACCTCAGCCTGTTGACTCCTGGGTCTAAATGCTTGGTAGGTCTTACAAATGTTAGTTTTCCACTTTCTGGATTGTTAGTCCCCTTTCTTTGTTAGCTCCACCACCACCACCACACTGTTTCTGTTTTAACCCTCACACACATAACTTCTGTTTGTTTTTTATCTGTGCTTGGACCTGCGTGACCCAGAGTAGTTGGCTTATGACACCAAACTTGAGAAAAGCTGGATGAAATGTCATAATTTTCAGTTGTGGAGCACCTGCCTGATTCAAACCCATCTGTTGCAAAACAGACCGACTCCCTTGACTATTCCAGATGAAATTATGTTTGTTCTAAATTATGAAAGGGATTAAATCTAGACTTTAGATGGAATACACACACACACAAACACAATTCCTCCCAGTGTAGCTGTAATGAAAAGCTGTGGGGAAAACATGGTGTATCATCTCCCTATCAGCAGTAATCAACACACCATTCCCTGGGACAGAGAGCTCCTCCAGATAAATAATGGATGCCTGGATGAACACACACATCAGCTCCTCCTTCTCGGTTATGTCTACAGTCTGTGGTAGGCTAGGATAGGCTAGCTGCTCTGGGTTAGCATCACGAGAGCTCACTATTGGGGATCCTCTCATCACTTGCTCATCTCTTTGCTCCTGTTCCATCACTAATAACTGAGTGTATCTGCTCTGGGTGAGAAGCTGTGGTAGGTGGCTGATCATCAACAGCTCTATGGAGGTGAAGGGCTATCTTTCTTCCTTGCTGTACGTCTCTTTATTCTCTCATTGCTTCCCCATAACTCTTATTGTCCTAGGTAAGGGATCAACCATACTGCTTTGATTAACTCCTCATGTGGTGCTCTGAAACGCAAACTGAAATATGACAATGATCATCCGTACAGAATGAAGTGCTGAAAACAATTGAGTTTATATAATAACTGTGAAAACAGGTTGTGATCACCACATTAAGATCTAGTCAAGTCAAAGCTAATGAACAAAATAACAGATCTATTATAACAAAGACATGCTTAAAATGGACAGAGTAATGGACATTGAGTCAATCAGGTAAGATAGAGTAATCATACGAATGGCCTGCTTCATTTGTATGTTAATCAAGCTGGCTTTATGCAGTAGCTGCAAACCTATCATCAAAGCATCCCTCTCGCTGTCTGTTACATTGGATTTGACATCTGTCAAGCATGTATGAATATATGAATATAGTGATTTTTGTATTGTGATTTTGATTATGCAATACCATTTGGTCATTGTGCCCTCTGACTTACTTTAAAAGCTTGATTATTCAACTGCTTTAAACACCATGCCTGTGTCCAACGGCACCCTATTCACTTTGAACTGCACTATTATTAACCAGTGCCCATTTGGCTCCAGTAAAAATAAGTACACTGTATAGGGAATAGGGTGCCTTTTAGTACACAAGCCTGCTCTCTTATAGGTTTTCAGCTCTTGACATAACCACCTGTGTCCCCCCACCCTCCCTGTTCTCCTGTGTTCTAGGCTTAAATAACGACAGCGTAACACCCAAACTAGAGGATCTCCCATGTCATCACTGCCATAACACATGGAACTCATTTTGATGTTGACTCGTCAGCAGATAGACTTTGTAAAAGAAAGAAAAAAGAAACAATCATCCAACAACCAATGTTTCATGCTTTTGAATCAGCAAATGAAATGATGTATAAAAAAAGAAAGAAAAGAAAATCTAAAAACGACTACTTGTCATATCTACATTCCCCACTGGATGGACAGGTGTAGGGTACCCTAACAGCAAGGACTCTGACTGGAGCAGCACTGCATGGTGTCAGGATGGAAGAGGGGAAGCAGTTATTGTCATAGAGATACAATTATTTCTAGAGCTCTATCTCTATGGCAATGTATGGATGACTGGTGGTGGGGGAGAGAAGGTGATGAGAAGGTGATGTTTGTTGGGAGGAAAGGAAGTGTGTTGGAAAGGAAAGGAGACAGTTTGCTTCTAATAGTATTTTTTTCTATGTTACAATTTAACCTTTTGTTTAGGTTTTGTTTTTGTTGGTTTGTCTTTCGTCGAGGCACAGTAAATTGTTTTTGTTTGTAATATAATTTTTTATTTTTTTATTTTGCTGGTCTTTGTTCTTGTTTGGGTTTTCCGGATTGAAGAAGTGTGGACTGGTGTGGTAGATGAAGGTTGGGTTGGTTTGAAGGACTTGATGCTTGAAGGGCACTTAATGGAACTGTATACCTGCAAGTGTTGATTGGACTTAAGGAAGTGAAATGACGTGCATTTGGTTGGGTTACTTATAGCTGTTGAGCGAAACAAAATGAAAATATATTTTCAGTATCGACACAGACTAGAGATATGTGTTTGCCGACGATATATGAATTGCTTGGTTGGTTGGAGTTTGTCATTGATATGTAATAAAGTTGAAGAGGATATAAGACATTTTGTTTATAAATGGATTGTGTTAATGAAGGAATGGAAAGTCCATGCTCCTGGTGTCAAAGGGTAGAATCTAAAAGCATTTTATATTTTTGTTGGTTTTATAAATGTATATTAGGGTCACAGAAAAACAAAAAGAGAACAGAGAAAACAATAGACGCGTCTTAGTTGTGTACTCATAATAGGTTGTTTGGGAAGCACATTCATTGGATAAAATATCATGTTTGTAAACAGAAATAACCACATCATTTAAGTGTCAAATCTGTAGTCATGCTGATCACATATTTATATTTTGTACTGTCAAGAGAAAACAAAACAAAACAAGAAGAGCTGTTATTCAGCTTTCTTTTTAAAGGCGAGTTGAACTGATGACCTGGTCTCCAAATCTTTCATGGAGATGAATAGAGGGAGGGGGGAGGGAGGGGATGATTCAGCAGGGATCACTCAAGAGATAAGACAGAGAAAAGAGGGATGGATGGATGGCTGGATACAGCAGCAGGGATAGACAGAAGATGTTAGACAGAAGTGTTCCAATTCCCTTCACATTTCACACTGCAATTTATATGAAGTCGCTGAGAACCTGAAAACATGCTTTGATTTCACTAATGCATCTTTAAAGAACTATTTGAAACAAGCATGAAAAAATGTACAAATGTTTATATTATATTATTTTTAAGTGCCAGTTTTTGTGGTGTAATTGGATATTAGTCATTTATATCCGGAGAGGAGAGCAGTTTTCCTGTGGTTCAAGGCAGAATTTGCATCACGTATGAAGTATACAACATCTGTTTGATTATTATATTTTTTGTGCCCTCTTCTAGGGGCAGTTGAAATGTAGTAGTGCAGATGATTACGTCATTGTCTTTTAAAAAGAGACGAGAAGAAAGGCTGAACTACACATGTGGTTAAAGGTTTAGTAGTGGTTTTGTGATTGTTTCATCTCCATCTCCAAGTGGACTCTCCACTATGAACCTATTCTGGGACTGGTGAGGGGACCCTCCACTATTGGACAGCTTAACTCATGTGTCAGCTATAGGCAAATGGCATGTGCCTGCGTTGAATGCCGAATTTCTTTGTGATGTGACTTTATAAAGCTTGCATATTTTACACAGTGTTTACAAAGACTTATGTGATCAAATAAAAATGTAAAGTACATGTATTGATAAACATTTGATTTCAGAGAAAAGCATTGTAATAATAGCCCCACGTTAACGTCCTCCATGTCCACATATGTCCTCAAATCTGTGTGCTTTTCATTGGATTGTTAATCTTTGACTGTCTATTCCTGACTGCATTTTGTAGGACGCAACCAGAGGACCTGGTGTTGTATTTCTATACATATGAAATGAGTCCATGGGCTTGTTTGTGGACTGTGCTAACTGTGCTGTGAAAGAAATGCAAGAAAATGGGGCAGAAATTGAATCAAATGAGCAAGACCTACCTGTGTAGATATCACTGATTCAAACTCTTCAAAATAAAGTAACTGTACTGCTCAGTAGCAAATGTGTTTGTAACTATCATGTGCCTTAACATTTTCCATGGTACATAAAGATATCATTGTGTTTTATATAACTCTTTATCCCTCCGCCGTTCCTTCTTCCTCCTCATCCCCTTATACATCTCCTATTCTCTTCTGTCAGCCTCCCTCCCTACAGTATATCTCTCCCCTTCCCCTTCATTTTACACACTCACACATTCACCCACTCTGTCCTCAGTGTAGACTAGACTGTTGGTGGGTTTTTGCTTTGTATTACATTGTATTATAAACTTTTAAAAGATAGAGACATAAAACATGGTTTGAGTTCATAGAAGAGTACATTAATGCTTTCATAGCTATCAGAGCGATGCCACAGTGACAGAATGTATTATGTTGATTTTACTAATACCCAGAGGCAAGTGTTACACTTGTTCAAATAACGTAAAAAATACTGATTTGTAGAGTATCAATTTGGTGTGTTTTCAATAAACCATGCCTGGAAAGAACATGTTGCCTGTGAATTTTGTGTTGATATTCCATTCCAAGAAGACCAAGGATCTATACAGCTTCATGAATTTTTACCTCAAGCCAAAATCCATTCCCAATAAATAATATATTGTAGATGTTGTCACTAATGTCACATTGTCATATGGTTAAAAGAGACTCATGCTACTGTCGTGTCTTTGGCATCATTAAACTGAAGACTGTTATTTTATCAAATCAATTCAGTAATTATTATTATGTGATTAAACTAATCACGTAAATGTAATTAACTAGGAAGGTGGGGCACCAAGGAAAATATTCAGATTAAAGTTATAATTTTCCTAATATAACTTTAAAATATTTTCAAATCTGATCCATTAGTCTTCTAATTAATGAATTATTCTTTACCTCACGTTAGTCCCATTCCAAACGTCGTAAATTGTTGGTTATCTGCACGAACCCAGTCTTCACTATGAATCATCCATACATCAATTGTCTGAATCATTTATTTATTAACTAACTAAATAATCACAGAATTGCTCAAACAAACAAACAAAGTAGATATGGTTACAAGGAAATGATAGGGGATGTGCCCTAGTGGGCTTAACCGGTACGGCGGCTTGGTAGACAAAGGGACTGAGAAGAGCGCGAAAGACAAAATACACTACACAATTGATAATTATAACCGTTGAAATGCTACACCTTTGCACATGAACGCTCACTCATTCTGGAATAATTGCAATAAATATATATATTTATGCTCAGTGTGTCATCGTGATCTCTGTTGGAATCGTCCTTTCTGTTGGAAGTTCAACCGCCCGTCTATCGTGGTTAGAATAGATACTTCAGAGTCCCATTCAGAAATGTTGTTATAGAATAGAGGTTTCGGCGTTTGTCGGCCTTCGCATTCAATGGTATAGAATTCCTAGCTGCAGACTGGTAATTAGTATCAAATATTTGCTCTTATTCTGTCGGTATCGATAGTCTCAGAGTTTCAACAACCATTACAACCTTAGCTTATACTCAGGTTTATGGTCTCTACTCAAACCTTAGCTCCCTCTGTGATTGAGGTACTGGTCTGCAGGGAAATTCCCAAGGTGGGGGTTATATCCAGAACCGTAGGAAAGGGCTGTCCCATGATGCCAGATCAATGTCTGTGCTCATGAGGCGGGCCTATGACTTAGTCAATCTCCAAAGGGAATTTGAGTTTCCTTCATTAAACAGTTTAAAATCACATTACATAATTTCACAAATAGTTTAATCTTTGCTCATTCATTTTATACAACAATTAGAGGCAAGCCTCACAACTGAGACTCTTGTATAAACAGAGTTATGGTAATGTGCCTGTATTGTCTCTCATGAGTTTCACAAACATTAAACGAAATGGGCCAGTCGTAGTTGGATTCTCCCCCGACCGTGTGCACATTCTCCAAAACATGGACATTGTTCAGTTCTCAAGTTCTATGATGGAGAAGAGGTTCATTTGTTCTCCTGTGAAACCTTCTCTCTCTATACTCTGGCCATGATGAGAGAGACTTCTCTAGGAATTTATTACCTGCGATAACAGAGCCTGGGTGTAGGGGGAATCAAATCAAATGTATTTATATAGCCCTTCGTACATCAGCTGATATCTCAACGTGCTGTACAGAAACCCAGCCTAAAACCCCAAACAGCAAGCAATGCAGGTGTAGAAGCACGGTGTCAAGGAAAAACTCCCTAGAAAGGCCAAAACCTAGGAAGAAACCTAGAGAGGAACCAGGCTATGTGGGGTGGCCAGTCCTCTTCTGGCTGTGCTGGGTAGAGATTATAACAGACCATGGCTAAGATGTTCAAATGTTCATAAATGACCAGCATGGTTGAATAATAATAAGGCAGAACAGTTGAATCTGGAGCAGCAGCACAGCCAGGTGGACTGGGGACAGCAAGGAGTCATCATGTCAGGTAGTCCTGGGGCATGGTCCTAGGGCTCAGGTCCTCCGAGAGAGAGAAAGAAAGAGAGAAAGAGCGAATTAGAGAGAGCACATGTGGGGTGGCCAGTGCTCTTCTGGCTGTGCCGGGTCGAGATTATAACAGAACATGGCCAAGATGTTCAAATGTTCATAAATGACTACCATGGTCGAATAATAATAAGGCAGAACAGTTGAAACTGGAGCAGCAGAAGAGAGAGAGGTGGTGAGAGAGAGAGAGAGAGAGAGGGATGTTGCAGAGAAACCCCCATCAAAGAAATTGGTCAGTTGAGAGCTCCAAAGATGAACAGAGGACCAACGTTACAGTAAAGAAAGGAGGTGACAAACGACTGATGACGAACTTGTCAGTCAGGTCCAGGACAGGCTCTTCAGGTTCAGGCACCACCTTTTCAACATCAGATGGCAGTATGCAGCGTACAGGGAGCTGAGGGAAGAGTCTCAAGCACAATGAGTGTTTGATCCATGTGTACTTCAGCGAGAATTACTCCTGCAAATACTCCATGGAAGTCCAGTCGTTTAATTTCGGAGATTCGCATCAGCAGGCGACCCTCCACCCTTGAGTATTTTTTGCAGGAGCACAGCCTTCACCCGTTGCCTTCTGCTCCACCTAACCATCAAGAAGGCATGACCCGCCAGCAACCTGGGCACACTTTGATCCAGTTTTGACGATGGTTAAGGAGAGGGACCCAGAAGTTAAACGGCTGCACTTCTTCAGCAACGGGCCAGCAAGCCAGTATAAACAGAAGGGAAACTTCTTCCTCTTTTCGATTGAACCATTCAAGCGAGGCTTCCACGACAGAAGCTGGAGTATATTCGAGGCCTGCCATGGCAAAAGGGCTCCAGATGGTGTTGGCGGGATCCTGAAGAGATCAGCCGACAGCCTGGTGAGCCTAGAAGAAGACATTCCAGATGCTGAGGCACTGTTCAACAAGCTGAAATGTCTTGAATCACCACAAACGTGCAGGAAATGCTTGAGGTAGGTGTGTGCACGTACACACACACACAGAGAACTGCTTTTTTGCATGTCAATTTTGAAACTGTGAGAAGGAGATCTTGTCTAGTGGCTGTGTGACTAATGGACTGTTTTCAAAGTTTTTCTAATCTCAGTATATTGTCTGATCTCTTCTCAAGTAACCCATCTAACTGCAGTAAAAAGGCACAATGAAGATGCATCGAGTGATAAGTGTGTTGCCAGGTCACTTCAAGTACAGAGACATAACCTGTCTCTGCCAAAGAGATGCGTGGGACATTGACTGTCCCTGCTTTGAGTTAAAAGAAGCAACTCTAGAAGCTGATGAGGCTCCAAGATCTGTGTGCACCATTGAAAACATGTGGCGACCAGGTACGCTAACAACCAGGTAGTATGCCTGATCCCAGAGCCACAGGCACTTAATAAAATGTCTGTACAAATGAAAAAGTCCACTTGGCGGTACATGGAGTGGAGCGGAGAAAAGGTGAGAGGGGTGGAGTGGGAAGGGTTTTGGAAGGGATTGAGGTGGAGGAGAGGCGAGGCGAGAGGCACTTTTTAAAGGTGCATGTGTCCTTATACAGTACCAGTCAAAAGTTTTTGTTAACACCTACTCATTCCAGGGTTTTTCTTTATTTTTACTATTTTCTACATTGTAGAATAGTGAATACATCTAAGCTATGAAATAACACATATGGAATCATGTAGTAACCAAAAAATAGTGTTAAACAAATCTAAATATATTTTATATTTGAGATTCTTCAAAGTAGCCACCCTTTGCCTTTATGACAGTTTGCACACTATTGGCATTCTCTCAACCAGCTTCATGAGGTAGTCACCGGGAACGCATTTCAATTAACAGGTGTGCCATGTGAAAAGTTAATTTGTGGAATTTCTTTCCTTCTTAATGTGGCTGAGCAAATCAGTTGTGCTGTGACAAGGTAGGGGTGGTACACAGAAGAGAGCCCTATGTAAGGGATTTCCTCCTCTTCTTCCGAAGAGGAGAGGCGAAAATGATCAGAGGACTAATATGTGTCCATGGTAAGTGTCCATGGTTCTTTTTAATACGTAATGTACACATGAACAACTGACTACAAAAAAACAAGAAATGTGAAAACCCTAAACAGTCCTATCTGGCGCAGACACAGAGACAGGAACAATCACCCACAAACACACAGTGAAACCCAGGCTACCTAAGTATGATTCTCAATCAGAGACAACTAATGACACCTGCCTCTGATTGAGAACCATACTAGGCCGAAACATAGAAATACCCAAAATATAGAACAAACAAACATAGACTGCCCACCCAACTCTCACACCCTGACCATACTAAATAAAGACAAAACAAAGAAATAAAGGTCAGAACGTGACAGTACCCTCACCCCCCCCCCCCAAAGGTGCGGACTCCGGCCGCAAAACCTTGACCTATAGGAGAGGGTCTGGGTGGGCGTCTGTCCGCGGTGACGGCTCTGGCGCGGGACGCAGACCCCACTTCACCATTGTCTTAGTCCGCCTTATAGTCCGCCTCCGTGGCTTTCTAACCATGGCCACCCTTCTCAATGACCCCACCGGACAGAGGGGCAGCTCGGGACAGAGGGGCAGCTCGGGACAGAGGGGCAGCTCGGGACAGAGGGGCGGACGCTCTGGCGCCTCTGGGCTGAGGGGCTTTGGTGCCTCTGGGCTGAGGGGCTCTGGCGCCTCTGGGCTGAGGGGCTCTGGCGCCTCTGGGCTGAGGGGCTTTGGTGCCTCAGACTCCGGCAGCAGTGCCGGACAGGCGGGAGACTCCGGCAGCAGCGCCGGACAGGCGGGAGACTCCGGCAGCAGCGCCGGACAGGCGGGAGACTCCGACAGCAGCGCCGGACAGGCGGGAGACTCCGGCAGCAGCGCCGGACAGGCGGGAGACTACAACAGCAGCGCCGGACAGGCGGGAGACTACGGCCGCAGCGCCGGACAGGCGGGAGACTACGGCCACAGCGCCGGACAGGGGGTAGACTTCGGCCGCAGCGCCAGACAGGCGGGAGACTACGGCCGCAGCGCCGGACAGGCGGGAGACTACGGCCGCAGCGCCGGACAGGCGGGAGACTACGGCCGCAGCGCCGGACAGGCGGGAGACTACGGCCGCAGCGCCGGACAGGCGGGAGACTACGGCCGCAGCGCCGGACAGGCGGGAGACTACGGCCGCAGCGCCGGACAGGCGGGAGACTACGGCCGCAGCGCCGGACAGGCGGGAGACTACGGCCGCAGCGCCGGACAGGCGGGAGACTACGGCCGCAGCGCCGGACAGGCGGGAGACTCCGGCAACAGCGCCGGACATGCGGGAGACTCCGGCAGCAGCGCCGGACAGGTGGGAGACTCCGGCAGCAGCGCCGGACAGACAGGACCACCTGCAGGGAGGAGACAATCAGACAGCCTGGTGCGTGGGGCTGCCACAGGAACCACCAGGCTGGGGAGACCTTCAGGAGGCTTGGTGTTAGGAGGAGGCACCTGAAGGACCGGGCTGTGGGGGAGCACTGAATCTCTGGTGCGCAGCCTTGGCACCACTTCCCCAGGCTGGACAACTACGCTAGCCCGGACCCTCCAGAGTGCAGGCACAGGTTGAACCGGGCTGTGGGTAAGCGCGGGAGATCTAGTGCTTACTACGCGCACTTCTCCCTTAGGCTCCATTCCCACATTTGCCCAGCACGAGCGAAGCGCAGGCATAAGACGCACTGCACCCTCCCAGTGCCCCGGAGACACAGCACGCAGAGCCGGCGCAGGATACCCTGGCCCGAAACAACGTACTGGCGACCAGACACGCTGAGCAGGCACCATACGCCCTGGCTGGATGCCCACACTCACATGACACTCTCGAGGGGCTGCCCTATAGCACACCGGGTTATGGGCACGTACTGGCGACACCGTGCGCTTAACCGCATAACACGGTGCCTGACCAGTGACGCGCTGCTTATAATAAGTACGAGGAGTGAGCTCAGGTCTGCTACCTGGCTTAGCCCCACACCTCGTCTGCCCCCCCCCAAAAAAAATTTGGGGGGCTGCCTCTCGTACCTATCGCACTGTCGTGCTGCCTCCTCATATCGCCGCCGCTCAGCTTTCGCTGCTTCCAGCTCTGCTTTGGGGCAGCGATATTCCCCAGCCTGTGCCCAGGGTCCCTCTCCGTCCAGTATCTCCTCCCATGTCCAGGAGTCCTGTGATGCCGGCCGCTGTTGTTGCTGTTGCTGCTGCTGTCGTCGCTGTCTTTTACCACGCCGCTTGGTCCTTGGTTGGTGGGTGATTCTGTAAGGGATTTCCTCCTCTTCTTCCAAAGAGGAGAGGCGAAAAGGATCAGAGGACCAATATGCGGCGTGGTAAGAGTCCATGGTTCTTTTTAATACGTAATGTACAAATGAACAACTGACTACAAAAAACAAGAAATGTGAAAACCCTAAACAGTTCAATATGGTGCAGACACAGAGACAGGAACAATCACCCACAAACACACAGTGAAACCCAGGCTACCTAAGTATGATTCTCAATCAGAGACAACTAATGACACCTGCCTCTGATTACCCTATTTGGTAAAAGATCAAGTCCATATTATAGCAAGAACATCTCAAATAAGAAAAGATAAATGACAGTCCATCATTACTTTAAAGTGGCTAGTGATATATTTATTACATCAAATTTTTCATTGTTAAAGTGGCTAGAGATGAGTCAGTATGTTGGCAGCAGCCACTCAATTTTAGCGATGGCTGTTTAACAGTCTGATGGCCTTGAGATAGAAGCTGTTTTTCAGTCTCTCGGTCCCTGCTTTGATGCACCTGTACTGACCTTGCCTTCTGGATGATAGCGGGGTGAACAGGCAGTGGCTCGGGTGGTTGTTGTCCTTGATGACCTTTTTGGCCTTCCTGTGACATCGAGTGGTGTAGGTGTCCTGGAGGGCAGGTAGGTTGCCCCTGGTGATGCGTTGTGCAGACCTCACTACCCTCTGGAGGGCCTTACGGTTGTGAGCGGAGCAGTTGCTGTACCAGGCGGTGATACAGCCCGACAGGATGCTCTCGATTGTGCATCTGTAAAGGTTTGTGTGCTTTTGGTGACAAGCCAAATTTCTTCAGCCTCCTGAGGTTGAAGATGCGCTGCTGCGCCTTCTTCACCAGGCTGTCTATTTGAGTGGACCATTTCAGTTTGTCTGTGATGTGTATGCCGAGGAACTTAAAACTTTCCACCTTCTCCACGACTGTTCCATTGATGTAGATAGAGGGATGCTCCCTCTGCTGTTTCCTGAAGTCCACGATCATCTCCTTTGTTTTGTTGACGTTGAGTGTGAGGTTATTTTCCTGACACCACACTCCGAGGACCCTCACCTCCTCCCTGTAGGCCGTCTCGTTGTTGTTGGTAATCAAGCCTACCACTGTAGTGTCGTCTGCAAAATTGATGATTGAGTTGGAGGCGTGCATGGCCACACAGTCATGGGTGAACAGGGAGTACAGGAGAGGGCTGAGAACGCACCCTTGTGGGGCCCCAGTGTTGAGGATCAGCGGGGTGGAGATGTTGTTTCCTTCCCTCATCCCCTGGGGGTGACGCGTCAGGAAGTCCATGACAGAGTTACACAGGGCGGGGTCGAGACCCAGGGTCTCGGGCTTAATGACGAGTTTGGAGGGTACTATGGTGTTAGATGCTGAGCTGTAATCGATGAACAGCATTCTACATAGGTATTCCTCTTGGCCAGATGGGTTAGGGCAGTGGGATGGCGATTGCGTCGTCTGTGGACCTATTGGGGCGGTAAGCAAATTGGAGTGGGTCTAGGGTGTCAGGTACGGTGGAGGTGATATGGTCCTTGACTAGTCTCTCAAAGCACTTCATGATGACGGAAGTGAGTTCTACGGGGCGATAGTCATTTAGCTCAGTTACCTTAGCTTTCTTGGGAACAGAAACGATGGTGGCCCCTTGAAGCATGTGGGAACTGCAGGCTGGGATAAGGATTGATTGAATATGTCCGTAAACACACCAGCCAGCTGGTCTGCGCATGCTCTGAGGACGCGGCTAGGGATGCCGTCTGGGCCGGCAGCCTTGCGAGGGTTAACACGTTTAAATGTTTTACTCACGTTGGCTGCAGTGAAGGAGAGTCCGGTTTTGGTAGCGGGCCGTGTTGGTGTCAAAGAAGTTCTTTAGTTTGTCTGGGAGCAAGACATTGTGGTCCGCGACAGGGCTGGTTTTCTTTTTGTAGTCCGTGTTTGACTGTAGACCCTGCCACATACGTCTTGTGTCTGAGCCGTTGAATTACGATTCTACTTTGTCTCTATACTGATGCTTAGGTTGTTTGATTGCCTTGCGGCGGGAATAGCTACACTGTTTGTATTCGGTCATGTTTCCAGTCGACCTTGCCCTGATTTAAAGCCGTGGTGCTTTCCGTTTTGTGCGAATGCTGCCATAAATCCATGGTTTCTGCTTGGGGAAGGTTTTAATAGTCACTGTGGATACAACATCACCGATGCACTTGCTAATAAACTCGCTCACCAAATCAGCGTATTCATCAATGTTGTTGTCCGACGCTATGCAGAACATATCCCAGTCCACGTGATCGAAGCAATCTAGAAGCGTAGGATCTGATTGGGCTGACCAGCATTGAACAGACCTGAGCACGGGTGTTTCCTGTTTTAGTTTCTGTCTATAGGGTGGGAGTAACAAAATGGAGTCGTGGTCAGATTTTCCGAAAGGAGGGCGGGGGAGGGCTTTGTATGCGTTGCGGAAGTTAGAATAACAATGATCCAGGGTTTTGCCAGCCTGGGTCGCGCATTCGATATGCTACAATAAATGCAGCCTCAGGATATGTGGTTTCTAGTTTACATAGAGTCCAATGAAGTTATTTCAGGGCCGTCGATGTGTCTGCTTGGAGGGGTTATATACGACTGTGATTATAATCGAAGAGAATTCTCTTGGTAGATAATGCGGTCAGCATTTGATTGTAAGGAATTCAAAGTCAGGTGAAGAAAAGGACTTGAGTTCCTGTATGTTGTTATGATCACACCACGACTCGTTAATCATAAGGCATACACCCCCACCCTTCTTCTTACCAGAGAGATGTTTGTTTCTGTCGGCGCGATGCGTGAAGAAATCAGGTGGCTGTACCGACTCTTATAATGTATCCCGAATGAGCCATGTTTCCGTGAAACAAAAAATGTTACAATCTCTGATGTCTTTCTGGAAGGCAACCCTTGTTCAGATTTCGTCTACCTTGTTGTCAAGAGACTGGACATTGGTGAGTAGTATACTTGGGAGCAGTGCCCGTTGTGCCCGTCTACGGAGCCTGACCAGAAGACCACTCCATCTGCCCCTTCTGCAGTGCCGTTGATTTGGGTCGCCGGCTGGGATCCGATCCATTATCCTGGGTGGTGGTCCAAACAGAGAATCCCCTTCGGGAAAGTCGTATTCCTGGTTGTAATGTTGGTGAGTTGACGTTGACCTTATATCCAATAGTTCCTCCCGGCTGTATGTAATAAAACTTAAGATTTCCTGGGGTAACAGTGTAAGAAATAATACATAAAAAACTAAATACTGCATAGTTTCCTAGGAATGCGAAGCGAGGCGGCCATTTTTGTTGGCGCCGACACAAATAAAGAATCAGGCCTTCATGGACGAATTGCTGCAAATAAACCACTACTAAAGGGCACCAATAAGAAGAATAGACTTGCGTGGATCAAGAAACATGAGCAATGGACATTAGAATGGTGTAAATCTGCCCTTTGGTCTGAGTCCAAATCTGAGATTTTTGATTCCAACCGCAGTGTCTTTATGAGACGCAGAGTAGGTGAAACAATTATCTCCGCATGTGTAGTTCCCACATGAAGCATGGAGGGGGTGTGGGGGTGCTTTGCTGGTTACACTGTCTGAGATGTATATTTAGAATTCAAGGCACACTTCACCTGCATGGCTACCACAGCATTCTGCAGTGATACACCATCCCATCTGGTTTGGGCTATCATTTGTTTTTCAACAGGACAATGATCCAACACACCTCCAGGCTGTGTAAGGGCTATTTTACCAATAAGGAGAGTGATGGAGTGCTGCATCAGATGACCTGGCCTCCACAATCATCGGACCTCAACCCAATTGAGATGGTTTAGGATGAGTTGGACCGCAGAGTGAAGGAAAAGCAGCCAACAAGTGTTCAGCATATGTGGGAACTCCTTCAAGACTGTTGGAAAAGCATTCCTTGTGAAGCTGGTTGAGAGAATACCAAAAGTGTGCAAAGCTGTCTTCAAGGCAAAGGGGGGCTCCTTTGAAGAATCTAAAAACTATATTACATATATTGATTTGTTTAACACTTTATTTTGGTTACTACATGATTCCATATGTTTTATTTCATAGTTTTGATGTCTTCACTATTATTCTACAATAAAGAAAAAAAACTTGAATGAGTAGGTGTGTCCAAACCTTTGACTGGTACTGTATATATAGTTGCTAATTGCACTACAATTGCTAATTATAATTGTATATACATTGCAATACAATGACACATCACATTTATGTAAATAGGCCTAGTCATTGTAATTAGAAACAAACATGCATCTATATATACTATGTATATGGTATCCACCCTGTTATGTGCATATGCCTAACAGAGTGGAACCTAACAGAGTGTAATTTTGGAGGCTAAATTAGCTATAGTGATCTAGATTGAGCTAGCATGACATCAATATCCTGTGAGTGATCAAGATCCAGCTAGGATAATGGTGAACACTTTAAGTGAATTTTTACTTTTCTGCCTAACATATTTTTTAATTATTAGAGCGTTGGACTAGTACCTGGAAGGTTGCTAGTTCAAACCCCCGAGCTGACAGCGGGTTAACTGCCTGTTCAGGGGCATAACGACAATCTGTCGTTCTGCCCCTGAACAGGCAGTTAACCAGCTGTTCCTAGGCCGTCATTGAAAATAAGAATTTGTTCTTAACTGACTTGCCTAGTTAAATAAAGGTAAAATTAAAATAAATAAAACATGTTCCCCTAATGTAGCCTAACATGGTGGACATTTAAGAGTGAAATATACTAACATCATGAAACATTAAAATAGAAATAAAATGAAGTGTTGATAGTTACTTAGCTTTGCACTGTTTTCCTGCCAAAATAATGATTTATTTGAACACTTCCTGAACATGATGTCATTGTGGGAAGGGACTGTTTTTAAAAGTGGTATTACTACACACTAACAGGGTGGAAAGTGGAATCAGAGACACACAGAATAATTATATATTTTTAAAGTATTGATGACAGATATTTTAAGTAGGACTATACAATCATGAATAAACATTTTGAATATTTAATGGCTCATATTTATCGTAGAAGTTGATGAATAGCACCTGCCTACATCCACAAAAAAACAAAATTGTAAAAATGCATAAAATTCCCTTTCAGATCCATATCTTTGTGTTTTTATGTTAAAGAACACCTAACTTTATATTTTAAGCCTTTTGGAAATCACATTTTACACAATAATTGGTGTTATTTCCTCGGACAAGAAAAGGCACCACATAACAGGAAGGGCCTGGTTCACATGGGCCAGTGGTAGGCAAAGCTGATGGCTGAAAACCGTAGGGAGAAGTAAGAATGGCGCCTGGAGTTTGAGAACTATGTTTGGCCTAGGAGGACAAAAAACACATATATCAAATGTTGTTGTTTTTTTTACAATATTTTATTTGCAAGACTACAACGAGATTTATATTTTGACGACGTAGTTTCAGTGAATGTGCTTCCAATGTAAAATGAGGCAGGCAGACTTACAGACACCTATGAAGGGCCTTTTGTAATAACAACATGGCAGCATTCTCTGGAGGTAGACGCCGGTGGAAACCTACCAACTGCATTTTTTTCAATGAGAAACTTGACAGACATGGAGTTTGTTGCCATATTGCTAGCTAGTGACAAACGGGCAGATTATGAGAAATGGATTTCGAATAAATCTCTCAAACAGCGTTTTCTTTTTCTATAGTGGTAACCAATGCCCTGCAAGCTAGCTGTCAGTTTGCCCAGTACCTTGGGATAGTTGAGGTACTTGGCAAGCTGTCAGTGTCAAATATTCCAAATAATGAGTGTCTTTGGTAGAATACCATGCTCTTCAAATGCCCTTCATTATGCACTTGCCAGCTTGGTTTCTAGATAAGTAACCTAGTGTACATTCTAAGTAACGCATGTGTTTATGGTGTCAGCATTGACCAATAGAGATCGAATGTCAAGGCATTTGGTTTGTTACAGGGAAATTTGACTATGATCTCTTCGTTATTGGAGGTGGGTCAATCCCCTGATTAAATCATTAGTATTACAAGACGACGTTATTAACTAGTAGGGACTTCACTGTTTGTTCTTGAGGATAGTATACAATCATATGCACCCCAGATGGTTTGTTACCAGGAGGTCTGGCTCTGTGTAAGGTTTTATATAGGATAATGTCTAATCTAATGTGTTAATGCAGCTTTACTGATCATGAAGATTGACCAAAACATTCTGTCCTTTGTTTTCATCGGCTCAGGTAGGACAGAACATTGCTGTGTTAGATTATGTGGAGCCTTTAGTTAAAGGTAAGAGAAATGTACTCATACTGACTGTACATTCCACCAAAAACAGCTTGACTTGAACTGTTGACTTGAAGCATTTCACCTTGCTTGTCTCGGAGTAAACAAACTATGTTGTGAACAATCTGCATTAATATAGAAGTTTAAAAAATATATCATGCTACCCTTCCAGGTACTAAGTGGGGCATTGGTGGCACGTGTGTGACTGTGGGCTGCATTCCCAAGAAGCTCATGCACCAGGCTGCTTTGCTGGGCACAGCTGTGAAAGACGCCCAGAAGTATGGCTGGCAAATCCCCAGGCCCATCTCCCACGACTGGTACATCTCAATAATTGGGGAAAAGATCAGAATTGGGCGACCTGTGAAAACACATGCGGTATGTCATAGATTATGTTGTATAAGTTAAACAGGGATTTTACACATACATACCTGCAGTTTTCAGTAATTTTGTTATGACAACTGCCTCCTTAAGTTTCCGACTTGCAATATTCCCTCTTAGGCCGAGTAGACCTGTTGGTACACAGAGGTTACAGCGCTATGATGAATTGTCCATGATTGCATGCAGTGCTCTGACTGAATGGCTGCAGGGCTAACAGGTGTTGCTCTGCCTCTATGTGCCCACACTCTCACAGCAGATGTTCACATTGTGCAACCGAATCTCATATTTAATAGACGCAGTTTCATAGAAAATGGCTTCACATCTCTCCTCCCAAACTTTGTCTTCACTCTCATATGTAATTTTTTTGCTAGAAAACTGCTTTAACAGTGTAGCTGTACTTATCCTTTTTCAGATAAACCCAATGTTTGCACAAGATCTCTCAAGTTCTCCTGTGGTGTTTGCATGGTGTCACCATGTTGTTTTCTTTGACAGGAATGTGAAGTATCTGAACATTAAAGGAAGTCTGGTGGATGAGCACACAGTCAAGGTTTAACCAGGACAGGAAAAGAGGTAATACCACACTACTAGTCATAAGTTTGGACACACCTACTCATTCAAGGGTTTTTCTTTATTTTTACTATTTTCTACATTGTAGAATAATAGTGAAGACATCAAAGCTATGAAATAACACGTATGGAATCATGTAGTAACCAAAAAGTCAACAAGTCAAAATATATTTTCGATTATTAAAAGTAGCCACCTTGATGACAGCTTTGCACACTTGGCATTCTCTCAACCAGCTCAAACCAGGTGTATCACTGAAGAATGCTGTGGTAGCCATGCTGGTGACGTGTGCCTTGAATTCTAAATACATCTGTGTCACCAGCAAAGCACCATTACACCTTCTCCGTGCTTCACATGGGAACCACACCTGCAGCGATCATCCATTCACCTACTCTGCGTCTCACAAAGACACGGCAGTTGGAACCAATAATCTCATTTGGACTCATCAGATCAAAGGACAGATTTCCAACTGTCCAACTGCTCGCGTTTGTTGGCCACAGCAAGTCTATTCTTCTTATTGGTGTCCTTTAGTAGTGGTTTCTTTGCAGCAATTCGACCATGAAGGCCTGATTCACACAGTCTCCTCTGAACAGTTGATGTTGAGATGGTCCTGTTACTTGAACTCTGTGAAGCATTTATTTGGGCTGCAATTTCTGAGGCTGGTAACTCTAATGAACCTATCCTCTGCAGCATAGGTAACTCTTGTTCTTCCTTTCCTGTGGTGGTGCTCATGAGAGACAGTTTCATCATAGCACTTGATGGTTTTTGCGACTGCTTTTGAAGAAACTTTGGGCTATCTTCTGTATACCACCCCTACCTTGTCACAACACAACTGATAGGTTCAAAGCATTAAGAAGGAAAGAAATTCCACTATTTAACTTTTTAACATGGCACATCTGTTAATTGAAATTAATTCCAGGTGACTACCTCATGAAGCTGGTTGAGAGAATGCGAAGTGTGTGCAAAGCTGTCAAGGCAAAGGGTGGCTACTTTGAAAAATCTCTAAGCTCCAATATATTTTGATTTATTTAACAGTTTTTTTGGTTACTACATGATTCCATATGTGTTATTTCATAGTTTTGATGTCTTCACTATTATTCTACAATATACAAATAGAGAAAAACCCTTGAATGAGTAGGTGTGTCCAAACATTTGACTGGTACTGTATTTCAAACTGGGAGTTAATGACAAAAAAATGTAAATGTTCACCATATTATTACTTTTATTTAAGGAACCTAATTTCAACACTGTGGTATTCGTATTTTCCTATTGAAGTCATTATAATTTATCTCCCCCTTGTCTGGCAGATGACACTGACTGCCAAGGACATTGTGATTGCAACTGGAGGGCGGCAAAGTACCCCACACATGTAACTATTAACCTTTACCTCTCTCTATCCTCTCTTTCTACTCCCTCACCTCCATTTCTCCTCTCTCTCTCTATCCCTCTCTCTGTACCCCCCTTCTCCCTCTGTATGTGTCCTTGCCCAGTAGACAGGGGGGAGATATGTCTCCTTCGTTGATCCTCCCAGCTGCTGATAACACCACAGTGGATCTGGAGCTTTTGATGGGATGGTGGTGGACAAAACATGGCTCTCTCTGGGTGGAGGAGGGAGGCTGTCTGGGTCTGCGTCTCAAATGGCACCCTACCTGTTCCCTATTCAATACATAGGGAATAGGGTATCATTTGGGATACACTCTGGGACTGCGGCCTCTCATAGGCCTCCCTCCCTGTGGTGTATCATAGGCTGTGACTTACTGTCTGTTGATAACAGACTAACAAAGAACAAAGCCAACCTTCCCCTCCTAATCGTTTGCCAGGAGCTGTATTGACAATATGAATCAAACAGTGTTTGTTGTGTTTACCTGTTGTTTCTACTTCCTGTGTTGTAGATCCATGGAGCAATCCAGCACAGCATCACTAGTGATGTTATCTTCTGGCTGAAAGAGTCCCCTGCCAAGACGTGAATGGTACATGTGGTGAAACACAGACACACAAACCATACAATGCTGTGCCATGTACACAGACAACTCTGTCATAATGATCCATCCAGGACAGAGCGTGTTCTACTATAGGACGTGTTAAATGTTCACTCACTCCTCCTGACTCAGATTTGCTGTGCGTGTGTGTGTTCAGCAAAGGTCGGGACACACACATCACCAATCCAGCCATTTAAATCCTGTCATTGCCTGTCTAATTGGTCTCTCCACACCGTTTCCACTTGGCACAAAATGGAGGTTGAGTGTAATGTTTGTTAGTGTTGCTGTAATTTAACCGTACATAGTGCCAACAGTGAATAGTTATCTTAGTCACCTACTCATTGATATCCCTTGCTATTATAAATATAATCTACAATAGATTTCCGTCATAATTTTTCTATCGCAACAACCTATTTGTTACCCCTTTCCAGTTTAGTCAGGAAAATTGTATTTTTCTTGTCAAACTAGGCTGCTGATCTAACATTCTACCACTAGAGGGCAATATGAACTCATCTTCACAACAAGCCAGGCGGTGGTGGTCTCTGTATGTATGTTTTCCCTGCACTGTCCTTCCCTCTTTCAGCATGTCTCCTAAGCAATTTTCACAAATATTTGCTCAAAGCTTTTTATGTAGCTTTCAAGTGAGTGGACCCAGAAAGAGCGCTTCAATTCAGGAAACCCTTTATGTGAGTGGGACTGTTTGGTGTAGTGGAGTGGTTAGGCAGGGGCCTACTGTTAGTGTAGTCCTCTCTGCCCCTCAGGCTACTAGGGGTTAGCATTAGCAGGTCCTCCCTCAGACCTATCTCTCCCTGCCTAGGAGGAGCTGTTGTTGAGCTGCTTTGCTCTGTGGAGGGAGCTGAGCTGTCAGCTCAGCATGTGGGGTCTGAGAGGGAGTTTGGGTTGATCAGCTGGTGGAGGTAGTGGATGGCTCCAGTTGGGTGGTGCCTTTAGAAGGACCGGAGTACACAGCCACGCTCATAAACACGATAGATGGGAAGTGTAGACATGAGTGTAAGAAGTTTTATGCTGTCTTTTATTGCAGTATATAATGCACTGCAATTACCCATTCATTCTGAAGCTATATAAATGCCAGTGTTCTGTTCAGGAGGGAGAGATTTTTCTGGGAGGTCATTGCAGAGATTTTGCTAGAGATTTTTCTGGTAGGTCATTGCAGAGATTTTGCTAGAGAGATTTTGCTAGAGATTTTGCTGGGCTGAGAGTTGGTATGTTTTGTGAGTTTGTTGCTCAGATAGAGCTTATTTGATGTCATTTGTTTCTTAGTTTGTTTGTGAAAATTGTTTAATATTCTGTTTCATTTGTTCCCAGGGGGGGAAGGGGAAGGCACCTAGGGAGTGCTTAGGCAAGAGGCCCGCGGGCATACATATACCCGTAGCATATTCGCTGGCTAGGCACACTAGGTAAGACCTGGGCGGACCACCCCCTTGTATTTTGGTTAGGGCACCAGGTGGTGCTAAATTAGGTAAGTAGTGGGTAGGCAGGTAAGATAGTAGAGGGGGGGGCTTTGAGATTTACTTTCTTTGCTTTGGTTCCGTCCAGCCCCTTTTCCCCATATTACCGTGTGAAGGAATAAAGTCCTGGTAAACGGTACCACATTCTGCCTGTTGTCATTCTTTCTTGCACCTACAGTCCATACCTTTTTCGCTTCACGGAGAGTTTAGTTGTAGCAGGGTGTTGCGTTCCCTCTTCATAGAGGCGTGCGTAACAGTCTGTATAGTTGTTTTGGCCTTTTCCCCCAGCATTGTCCCAACCATATCCACGGCAGCAGGAAGAATTAAGTCCTCCACAATAGTATTTGGCTTGGCTGTCCTAGAGTGATGGTTTCATTGAGTTATATGAGAGTACTTTTGCACATATAACAGTGGCTGAGGAAAGGCACTACTCCCAATATACAGTGGGGCAAAAACGTATTTAGTCAGCCATCAATTGTGCTCCCACTTAAAAAGCTGAGAGAGGCCTGTAATATTCATCATAGGTACACTTCAACTATGACAGACAAAATTAGAAAAAAAAAATAAGTATTTGGTCACCTACAAACAAGCAAGATTTCTGGCTCTCACAGACCTGTAACTTCTTCTTTAAGAGGCTCCTCTGTCCTCCACTCGTTACCTGTATTAATGGCACCTGTTTGAACTTGTTATCAGTATAAAAGACACCTGTCCACAACCTCAAACAGTCACACTCCAAACTCCACTATGGCCAAGACAAAAGAGCTGTCAAAGGACACCAGAAACAAAATTGTAGACCTGCACCAGACTGGGAAGACTGAATCTGCAATAGGTAAGCAGCTTGGTTTGAAGAAATCAACTGTGGGAGCAATTATTAGGAAATGGAAGACATACAAGACCACTGATAATCTCCCTCGATCTGGGGCTCCATGCAAGATCTCACCCCGTGGGGTCAAAATGATCACAAGAACGGTGAGCAAAAACCCCAGGTCCACACGGGGGGACCTAGTGAATGACCTGCAGAGAGCTGGGACCAAAGTAACAAAGCCTACCATCAGTAACACACTACGCCGCCAGGGACTCAAATCCTGCAGTGCCAGACGTGTCCCCCTGCTTAAGCCAGTACATGTCCAGGCCCGTCTGAAGTTTGCTAGAGAGCATTTGGATGATCCAGAAGAAGATTGGGAGAATGTCATATGGTCAGATGAAACTAAAATATAACTTTTTGGTGAAAACTCAACTCATCGTGTTTGGAGGACAAATAATTCTGAGTTGCATCCAAAGAACACCATATCTACTGTGAAGCATGGGGGTGGAAACATCATGCTTTGGGGCTGTTTTTCTGCAAAGGGACCAGGACGACTGATCCGTGTAAAGGAAAGAATGAATGGGGCCATGTATCGTGAGATTTTGAGTGTGAACCTCCTTCCATCAGCAAGAGCATTGAAGATGGAACGTGGCTGGGTCTTTCAGCATGACAATGATCCAAAACACACCGCCCGGGCAACGAATGAGTGGCTTCGTAAAAAGCATTTCAAGGTCCTGGAGTGGCCTAGCCAGTCTCCAAATCTCAACCCCATAGAAAATCTTTGGAGGGAGTTGAAAGTCTGTGTTGCCCAGCAACAGCCCCAAAACAACACTGCTGTAGAGATCTGCATGGAGGAATGGGCCAAAATACCAGCAACAGTGTGTGTGAACCTTGTGAAGACTTACAGAAAACGTTTGACCTCTGTCATTGCCAACAAAGGGTATATAACAAAGTATTGAGAAACTTTTGTTATTGACCAAATACTTATTTTCCACCATAATTTGCAAATAAATTCATTAAAAATCCTACAATGTGATTTTCTGGATTTTTTTCTCTCATTTTGTCTGTCATAGTTGAAGTGTAGC
The DNA here is from genome assembly GCF_036934945.1 of Oncorhynchus masou masou. NCBI lineage: Eukaryota > Metazoa > Chordata > Actinopteri > Salmoniformes > Salmonidae > Oncorhynchus > Oncorhynchus masou. The sequence continues at coordinate 22,603,796 of NC_088236.1, read as the reverse complement.
TATGATTAAAATTACAGGCCTCTCATCTTTTTAAGTGGGAGAACTTGCACAATTGGTGGCTGACAATACTTTTTTGCCCCACTGTAAGTGAACCCCAAATCAATGTAGTTCTCATCATATTTGCGCCTCTTCGATGGTCCAACGTTCCGGTCTGTTGTTCAATGCTTTCCCAGGTAAGGGGGCAGTAGCTCTTTGGGTGTATCAGATTCACAACTGTCAGTGTCCATGCTAGCTGGACTAACAACAAATGTAGAATTACTGATGCTAGCATTGGATGTGCTCGTGGAAGCAGAACAACTTGTGTCGTCGACAGGTGCAGGTGTAGTACTGCTGGTAGTAGTTACTATCTGTAGAGCTGGTATGTGTCTCTGGACGCGGGCCTTAGTTTCTTTTAACCCTTTTATCCATTTTCAAGAAACACCACCAAATGTATAGCCCCGTTGGGACAAAAAAAAATTTAGTTTATATTTTTTTGAGAGCGTTTGAAAATGTGAAGCCAAGGGGAAAAAATAAATATATATATTTTTTAATGTGAATCACAATTTTATTTGGCGCACCCCCGATGGCATTGCGCGTATCCCAGTATGGGAATACCTGCTCTAGAGAATAGCTGAGGAAATGAGCCTGGGATGAAAAGATGCAACATCAAAAGGAGACAGTGAGACAATTGTAACACACAATCTTTTCTCTCTGTAGTCACAACCGTGTTAGGGAGTTGAGTTCTCATCCTATATCTTTCTATTTGAATTCCGATAAAGTCCGCTGCCTGTAGAACTCTCCCCTTTAAGGAACACTTGTGAAAGAGCACTGTTATTATGGCGAACATAGGAGACACCGAAGGAGAACAGATTGACTTATCTCTTGTCTGGACTGCTGAAGGTTTGCCCAAGGTTATGAGGGTGAGAGAGCGAGCTTGTGGCAAATTCTTAACTATCACAGTCAGACATACTCCAACAGTCATTGAAGTGGCTTTGGATCAGGATGTAGCCTATGGAAGCCCTGAGTTTGATTGTGTTATCTTTGTTGTTTGAAAGGCTGCTCCTAGTACTTCCCGCCCTCCAGGGGAGTGGGCAACATTTACTGGGCAGATATCAGTACAGTAAAGTATGTCTTTCCCACTGGAATTTATCCCTGTGTAGTTTTTAGTTACACAATCAGCCCCCCCCCCCCCCGTCTTTCACATCTGGATGCAGTGTTTTTGAGACCCACTTGTGAGTGTGTGCCTCCACCAATGCTTTCAGACACCACCATCCGGATGCGGGATAACAGAACGATCCCAGAGTCTCTCTGAAATACAATATAACCAAGCAGCCAGGGAAAGGAGATGAGAGTGTGGAATCAGCCTAAAGCTCCTGGCCTAATCCCTCCCTAAGCCACCTCACAATGTGCACTAAGTGCAGCTGTGCATTAAGTGGACAGGAGGATCGGGGTACTGACGCTCTTAGCAGTTAGCGCTAGCATGAGTGTGGTGTATGGCTGGGCTTGTGTGTGTGTGTGCCCCAGGCACCCTCACCTGCCAGGGCCTGGGCCAGTGTGGAGAGCCATGGATAGGTAGAGGATGGGAAAGCAAAAGAGGCCCTGGCTTCCATGCGGGTGATGGGCGTCACTCAGCGGAGTGATGTGGACTGAGCCATGAACACGGCACTCCCCATCTGCAGGGATTAGCCTGAACGCTAGTAGTGAGTGGAGCTCAGGGCTGGATTAGAGGTGTGATTCACATGGCCCACACACACACAGAGACTAGCCCTACCAACTCCGCCACCCCTTTTTGAGTAATAGAACCCCCGAAGTTCGAATAGTACTTTCATCACTTTTAAATTCCTCAGATTCAGACTAAACATTTGTGTCCAGTTTCCCTGTTTTGTTTGGCGCAGTAGTATTCAAGATCATTTGAAGGAAAATGAATGTGCATCGTATAGAAAAACACATATACCTGTACTATATAACTTCCAAGAGATATATTTGAAATGAAAACAGCTAAGATGAATGGTTTTTGTTTTTCAGACTTGTGGTTGGTGCCAGCTGTATCCTTTTGACTGCCGATGTGTTTGGTCATGAGTCACTGGTTACACTGTATATTGTCAGAGTGAGTTGGCCCTAATGTTGAAGGCAAAAGGTGGTGAATTGCAGTTCAACTGGTGACCCCTTCTTCCTAGACTGGGATCACCTGTCTATCAATGCCTCTTTTGCTCAGGTTCTCAGTTGTCACATCTACTTTAACTAGAGATAGACAAGGTTCCTCTGAGAGCATTTGTGTAATGTTCTGTTTTCCTGAACATGGTGCAATGAAGATGTGGCCCTGGAGTGTGCTGGCTTCCTGACAGGCATTGGCCTGGACACCACATTCATGATGTGCAGCATCCCCCTCAGGGGGTTCGATCAGGTACTGCACTTATCACAATTTTACATTTTTCAAAATTGATTTGACACTTTAAATTAATTTCTTATTTCTCTATACTGTATCGTGTTTATACTGTAACTCAAATGTTTTGTAGCTTTTAAATATATTTCAGAGATCGTAGAAGCTCTCACTACTCATTTACAAATTGCTAGATTTTTTTTAGTTTTATTTTATTTAACTAGGCAAGTCAGTTAACAACAAATTCTTATTTACAATGCCGGCCAAACCCGGATGACGCTGGGCCAATTGTGCGCCTCCCTATTGGCCTCCCAATCTTTCGGCTGGTTGTGATAGAGCCTGGAATCGAACTAGGGGCTGTAGTGACGCCTCTAGCACTGAGATGCGGTACCTTAGACCGCTGCGCCACTCAGAAGCCCATTGATTCATTGTGTACTGGTGATATTGGGACTTTTCTTGTACAAGTTAAGTTTGGAATAATAGTTTTCCCAAGTTACGTGCTGGAAAGGTGACTCTGAGCTGTCAAAAACCTGAATTTCTCCCCTCTTGTGTGTGCTGCAGCAAATGGCAGGGCTGGTGACTGACTACATGGAGGCCTATGGCACCAAGTTCTCCCGGAGGAGTGTCCCCAAGAGACTGGACCAGCTGTCCTCTGGGGCGCTGCAGGTGACTTGGACAGACAAACATACAGTACCAACAGGACATCTTTCACTCTGTGCTGTGGGCCGTAGGTGAGTGTGTCGGGGAAGGAAGATAATTGTCCCACAAATTACTACAGTAATACCCTAATGTTTGGAAGAAATCACTACTATTTTAGTAGTAGCTGCAATCACGTGTGTTGAGTATGCCACATAACATACAATAAGCTTTGCAAAGACGTATTGGTTAAACCACTAGTCCCCCTTCCCTTTCCAGACATTTGTTTTATTGTCATCTACAAAAGAGTGCAGTGTCAGCAGACGGTGTATCAAGCCTAAAAACAAGGTAATAAAGGGTGAATGATGGAGTCACCAGGGGAAGTGTTAATCACCCAGCCGAGTGCTGGGTCCGGGTCCTGGGCCTGGCTGGGGCGGGGGCAGGATGCAACCAGGCACGGGTCACTGCATTCCCTCCTTTGTTCTCTCGCTCTGCTCTGGGCTTTCCTGCCCGTCCTACCAGCCCTGCGGAAACCAGCCTGCCACGCCACCCAACTCTACCTCCTGCAGCATCTGTCACTGCACGGCTGGCCCTGTCTGTCTGCGGCTCTGTACCCACACCAGACCTCTTTCCCTAGTCCTTTTCTCTCTTTATCACACCACGTAATATCTCTCATTCCGCCAACAAACACAATGGAGGGAACTTCCGCCTGGCTGCCCGGCAGACGTTTATTTGTGTTGAGATGGTCCCAAAGATGACGCGTTTCCGAAAGCCTGACGACACCCCTCCGCAGTGTGTGACTGTACAGTACCAGCCAGGACAGGCCAGGGCATCTCTCTCTGCCTGTGCGTGTGACAGGGAGCATGTGACATGTGGACCAGGATGTGGGTGATCTTTTGGGAGAGATTACGTTTTTCCCACCTGGCAGGTTGCAGCTCTCAGAGAGCTGAGGTCCAAACAATGTGGAGGTCAAGGCACAGTGTCCAGTTTGTCGACTGCAGGCAAAATACCAAGACCTTGAGACTCACTGGGATTGGGAAATTGGCAGCAATAATAATATTTGTTATAGAGTTCTATTTTGGTGGATGGACATCTTCCTCTGCACTCTCACCCAGTAGGGGGTAAAGCATGACCCAGTAGGGGTAAAGGATGACCCACTGTGTATACTCTGGGCGGCAGGTAGCCTAACGTTTAGAGCTATGGGGCCATTAACCAAAAGGTCGCGAGTTTTAATCCTGAGTCGACAAGGTGAAAAATGTTTTCATGTGCACTTGAGCAAGGCACTTAACCCGAATTGCTCCAGGGTTGTTGACTGCAATGGCAGACCATGGCCTTAACCCTAACTGCTCTAGGGTTGCCAACTGTAATGGCAGACCATGGCCGGGCTCCCTTTCTCCGAGGGCGTCCCAGGAAGAGTTGGGATATGCAAAAAACACATTTCCAATAGGAGAAACATAAGCACCCACCAAAATTATGTAATCAAATCAAGCTTTATTTATACAGCACGTTTCAGACATGGAATGCAACGCAATGTGCTTCATAGAAATGAAAGCTGAAATATTTTCTGCACAACAAACATGAGATACAAAAAACTAAAGAATAACACAAACTGAACAACTAACTATGGAAAAGTAAAAGCTAAACAGATGTTTTAAGATCTTTGTTTAAATATGTCCACATTTTCAGCCCCCCTCAGGTTTTCTGGAAGGCTATTCCAGAGGCTTGGGTTATAATAATTAAAGGCTGCCTCGTGGTCCTCGGCTTTGGGATAGTGAAAAAGACACGCACTACAGGACCTGAGGGACCTATTGGGTACATAACTTAAAAGCATGTCTGACATGTATTGGGGTGCACATTCGTGGATTGATTTAAAAACCAATAGAAAAGTCTTTAAATGAATTCTAAAACTAACAGGCAGTGGAGAAACCTTAGAACCGGTGTAATGTCTGGTCTTGGTCAGTACCCACGCTGCAGAATTCTGTATGTTTTGCAGTTGACCAATGGCTTTCTTGGGAAGACCAGACAGGAGACCATTACAGTAGTCAAGCCTGCTTGTAATAAAAGCATGGGTAGTCTCTCTGTATCAGCCCGAAAGAGATGCCTGCACCTTGGTAGTGTTCCTCAGGTAGTAAAAAGCTATTTTGGTCACATTCCTGTGTGATTTGAAATTTTGTTCAGAATCTAAAATAACACCTTGGTTTTTATCTTTATTGCCCATCATGTAAAATGTGCAGCCTAGATTTTCTCTGTGCTTTGGCTCCAACAATGAGTACCTCAGTCTTGTTTTGATTTAGCTGGAGGAAGTTGTGAGCCTTCCAAGTATTTACATCACTGATATAGTCTAATAATTGATCAGTGAAGCTAAAATTCTCTGGTGACATGTAACGCTGTGTATCTGTATCTGCATAGCAGTGAACATCAATGCTCTGCTTTCTGATAACTTTGCCAGAGGGTAACATACATTGCTCAAAAAAATAAAGGGAACACTAAAATAACGCATCCTAGATCTGAATGAAATATTCTTATTAAATACATTTTTCTTTACATAGTTGAATGTGCTGACAACAAAATCACACAAATTATCAATGGAAATCAAATTTATCAACCCATGGAGGTCTGGATTTGGAGTCACACTCAAATTAAAGTGGAAAACCACACTACAGGCTGATCCAACTTTTAGGTAATGTCCTTAAAACAAGTCAAAATGAGGCTCAGTACTGTGTGTGGCCTCCACGTGCCTGTATGACCCCCCTACAACGCCTGGGCATGCCCCTGATGAGGTGGCGGATGTTCTCCTGAGGGATCTCCTCCCAGACCTGGACTAAAGCATCCGCCAACTACTGGACAGTCTGTGGTGCAACGTGGCATTGGTGGATGGAGTGAGACGAGATGTCCCAGATGTGCTCAATTGGATTCAGGTCTGGGGAACGGGCGGGCCAGTCCATAGCATCAATGCCTTCCTCTTGCAGGAACCACATGATGTCTAGCATTGTCTTGCATTAGAAGGAACCCAGGGCCAACCGCACCAGTATATGGTCTCACAAGGGGTCTCAGGATCTCATCTCGGTACCAAATATGGCAGTCAGGCTACCTCTGGCGAGCACATGGAGGGCTGTGCGGGCCCCCAAAGAAATGCCACCCCACACCATGACTGACCCACCGCCAAACCGGTCATGCTGGAGGATGTTGCAGGCAGCAGAACGTTCTCCACGGCGTCTCCAGATTGGCGTTCTCTGGCAAATGCCAAACGTCCTGCACGGTGTTGGGCTGTAAGCACAACCCCCACCTGGACGTCGGGCCCTCATACCACCCTCATGGAGTCTGTTTCTGACCATTTAAGCAGACACATGCACATTTGTGATCTGCTGGAGGTAATTTTGCAGGGCTCTGGCAGTGCTCCTCCTGCTCCTCCTTGCACAAAGGCGGAGGTAGCGGTCCTGCTGCTGGGTTGTTGCCCTCCTACGGGCTCCTCCACATCTCCTGATGTACTGGCCTGTCTCCTGGTAGCGCCTCCATGCTCTGGACACTACGCTGACAGACACAGCAAACCTTCTTGCCACAGCTCGCATTGATGTGCCATCCTGGATGAGTTACCTGAGCCACTTGTGTGGGTTGTAGACTCCGTCTCATGCTTCCACTAGAGTGAAAGCACCGCCAGCATTCAAAAGTGACCAAAACATCAGCCAGGAAGCATAGGAAATGAGAAGTGGTCTGTGGTCCCCACCTGCAGAACCACTCCTTTATTGGGGGTGTCTTGCTAAGTGCCTGCAATTTCCACCTGTTGTCTATTCCATTTGCACAACAGCATGTGAAATGTATTGTCAATCAGTGTTGCTTCCTAAGTGAACAGTTTGATTTCACAGAAGTGTGATTGACTTGGAGTTACATTGTGTTGTTTAAGTGTTCCCTTTATTTTTTTGAGCAGTGTATATAAACTGAACAGTACCGGACGCAAAATCGAACCTTGTGAAATGCCACATGTGATATGTATTTGCTCTGAAATAAGTTCACCAAGGGCGACAAACTCTCTTGACCGGTTAAATAGGCCCTAAACCAATGTAGAAGTGGATCGAAGAGGCCAACCCATCTCTTCAGTCTGTCCATAAGGAAATCATGGTCAATAATGCAGCACTTAAATCTAAGAGTACAGAGACAGAGAGCTGTTTTTTTTTGTGTGTGTGTTTTTTTAACCTTTATTTAACTAGGCAAGTCAGTTAAGAACAAATTCTTATTTTCAATGATGGCCTAGGAACAGTGGGTTAACTGCCTGTTCAGGGGCAGAACGACAGATTTGTACCTTGTCAGCTCGGGGGTTTGAACTTGCAACCTTCCGGTTACTAGTCCAACTAGTGTCTAACCACTGTGTTGGCTCTAAGATGATTTACCACTTTAACAAAGGCTGTCTCTGTGCTGTGGTGGGCACGAAAACCAGATTGGAATTTTTCAAAAAACAGTTGGCACTTAACTTATTTAACGGTTTGAACACCATTTTTTTTCCAGAATTCTGTTTAGGAATGGAAGGTTAGAGATTGGCTGATAATTGCTAGGAGTTGAATAATCTAGATGACTTTTCTTCAGAATGTGTTTCACCATAAGCATTAGTGCAGAGGGGAAAGTGCCTGTGAACAGGGAGTGATTAACAATATCTTGCAGTTTTTCAGATTTGGAATTAAAAACTGTTTTAAAATATGACAAAAACACGTATCACATTTTAGATATGGAGGAAAGTTCACATGTTTGCAGGGGTAGGATTTATCATGCCATTAATGGTCGAGAAGAGCACTCAAATTATTTTTGATTTAATAGTGATGAGTTAGAATTTGGAAATTTAATAGTGATGAAGTTAGAAAAGCCAGACGGGCAAATTTCTAATTGCCTTGTTATATATCCCAACTTACTCTCTCCGAATATCATAATCGACCTGCAACGACTCCACTTCTGCTCTGCCTTTCTGCAATTTCTCTGTAATTGATTAGTTTCCTCACTCATCCAAGGTTCTCTCTGTTTTGATTCTTGTTCAACTTTACTGGATCTATGGCATCAGTGGTTGCCTTTAATTTGCTATTAAAGTTATCAACTAAATCATAAGAAGACAGAATAGGTGGCGGAGTATTGTTCATACACTCTGTATGAATCTGTAGCAACTTCAGAGGTAAGATGGTGTTTCTTAGTAATGTGTTCAGTATTACCCTCTGCTATGGACAACAATGTAGTAAAAAATACACAGTGGTGATCAGATAAAATAACATCAACAATAGAGGACATGTCACCCATAACCGTATAGCCACAGTTATGGGTGCACCCAGTAACATGTTGGATAAAGTCCATAGAGCTCAAAATATTCATACATTCAATGGCCTTTGAGTCAGTCTCTTTGTCAACATGAATATGACAATTATTATTATAGGTTCTAAGAGGAATATTACTATTTTTTAAACGTCTGATTACAACCTTACATTACTACCTTACAGTGTAGGCTACAGTCTGCGGGCTTTACCCTGGTGTTCTCATGCAGGTCAGTGAGTACATCCTCTCCTTTGAAGTGTAGCTGTCTGACTGTGGGAGTTATGAGTGGGCCTCTCTCCACTTCCCCAATGTGCCCTTTACACTACAGGTCAGACTGGGTCTGTGCCCTCCTCAGTGGAGCTATAAAAGACCGTGGGTATGTCATGACTCTCCACCCTTTTCTCAGTGTGCACTTGCATTCTTCCCGTCATGGATTTAACAATGGTGGAAACTAGTGATGCACCAATGACATTTTTAGCTGATATCCGATATTTTCCTTACCAAAAAAACTATACCGATAACTGATATTTCAAAAGTTTGCGGCCTTAAGCATTCTAGTACAGTTAACACACAAAACAAAAACATGGACACAGCGGTTTAAGCCACTGCATTTCAGTGCAAGAGGCGTCACTACAGTCCCTGGTTCGAATCCAGGCTGAATCACATCCGGCTGTGATTGGGAGTCCCATAGGCCAGCGCACAATTGGCCCCGCGTTGTTAACTGACTTGCCTAGTTAAATAAAGGTTACACACACACACACCACACTGACCAAAAAGTTATTTTGTTGGCATTTACGTGTGTCCCCATTACCAGTAAAACCTAATCAAAACCTATTTCTTTCACTTACTTGCAGTTTCGTTGTTCTTTTGTTCAGTCGTTTCATTCTGAACCAGGATTCTCATACTATGGAACGCCGTTTGGGTCTTTGTATGTCAAATAACACTATTTGACGTGTCAAATTTGCTTGTTGACCAATCAGGACCTGAATATGACTGCACATCACAATAATTTAACGCGTTCATAAAAATGTTTACGTAGTTATTACACATTGATTACACTATCACTCGTATTTCACAACTATTCATCGATACGCATGCTATGGTGCTGGTGAAGTTGTCTCGCGCACCTACAGTGCTGGTCAGAAAAGAAAGCTAGCTAGCTCATGGATGCAAACAATGTTCTTCCCCAAAACATAGCAAAACGACAAATCTGTTTCAGTAGCTATAGTTAGCTAGCTAACTATATAGCTAGGTATCGTCATCTAAAATAACCCTAATTTATAAACACAGTTCTTATTTGATTTATGGTGGTCGGACCCATCAATGTGAAGCTAGCCATAATAAGGATTAGCCACAATAGTGGACTTTGCAGTTAGCCTTTAAAATAAAAGTATGTCGTTGACAGTGATACAAATAGTAGAATTATGCCATAATTGAATAGATCTTACAAAACGGGTTTGGCAATCTGTTGAAATCACACTGGATGTATTCTACTTTAGAATTGCAATGGGGGCATACTTATTTCACTGTACAGCCTTACCAATGGATTGTGGATCAATGACATGGGGTATCAGTTTACTCAGTTGACACCCAGACATCATTAGTGTCATAGCTCTTGTTGCGTGACTCTGAGACAACTGTGAATTGAGCCACTATTGTCAACCTATGTGTATTGAACACTATTCCAGAGAAAAAACAATATTGCGTGGATGTTTTGGAGTCTGATAACTCTGAGGAGGACGTTGGGAAAATATATTGTGGTATTTAGTAGACTGGTACCCCATTTCATTGACCACCCCTTAGGTAAAGCTGTACAGTGCAATATGAATGTCAATACACACAATAGGCTGACTGGGGAGGTGATTTCACAGTCACAGCCTTGCCATAAGAGCTACAGCGCTAATATTTGCCTAAACTCTACAATCGTGTTCTGTGGGTGTCACCGAGTAGACTGATACCCAAATTTATTGCTTTACATTCCAACCTTGTTTAACATTATCTAGTCTAAATATGGCATGATTCCACCAATTAACCTCCTGCATCATTGTCAGAGGTACTTTTGTTTTGAAGGCAAACCACAAAGTCCACTATTGTACCTAATCCTTATTGTGCCTAGCATCACAACACATCCCGGTCTGGTGGAGCCTCACTAGCCAGCTGAAGCTAGCTGGCTGCTTATAATGTTAGCTTTGGGCAACAGGGTTAAGCAGCTGGCTAGCTATTTATTTTCATGAACTGAAGTTTACCTAGATAATACTTCCTAAATTATTGCTAAGAATAATGAAAATGACTGCAGTTTCTACTGGTAAATGTTTTCAGGCTGGTTGTATTGGTGCTAGCTAGGTACCAAGTTAAAGCTAGCTAGCTACCCCAGAAGTTGCGGTCGAACAAATTATGCTTTATTACCTACGCTGTATTGTAAACCCATCGTTCGTGGCCGGAGTTTGCAGACTTTTTTGTACAGCTTTGACAGTGCTACTGACAGTAGTGGTGGCACTTGCAAATTCAGAACACACAACATTATATAATAGAACTGTGTTATTTGACGTGTCAAATAGTTTTTGACATGTACCTTTTTTTACATGCAAAGACCCAAATGGTACTCCATAGCATGTTGTGAAGCTAATAACAGTGACGCTAATACTGTGTAACTCCGGTAGGGCACCGTGTACCGGTGCTTGACCATATGGCGCAAGCCAACATCACCCACGACAGAGTTGATTGTCAAGGGCAACGAATTCCATTATCTTGGTGTTAATGGATTTCGCCTTTGATTGAAATGTTGATTGCTCGATCCACACAGCAGACATTGTGGGCTTGGTTAGGAATGCTGTGTTGCACGTGTAGTGCAAAGTTTTACGTGGCTTCATTACAACATGTACCTACATTACATAGGTATGCACATCAGCTTTGACATCGGTTTTGCATATCGCCGTTAAACTAGACATCTGGCCGTAACCGATTTTGGCATTTTTTAGCTAATATCGTCCGATTCTGATATGTTCACCAATATATCGTGCATCCCTAGTGGAGACTCCCTTTAACCAATGATTACACTTGCATTGATTCATGCTTTTAAATCAACTGATGGGAAATGTGCAAGTGCAAACTTTAGGGAAAGTGTGGAGAATCAGGACTTCTCTGAGAGAGGGATTCGTGGCTGTTGGTGGGACTGCCTGTTCCAGTCCTCTAGCTAGTGATCTAGCTATAGCTAGGCTACATCCTTCTCCATGCACAGCTTCCACAGCCTGACCTTCCTCAGGGCCGCACCTAGGCCAATTGGCCAATAGCACAGATGCGGAAACAGCCTATTTCCTCTAGGTGAACCATGTTACTTTTCTCTCCTACGTATGTCTGTTGTCCCCAACACCTTTTCTTTCTCAAATTGAGGGACACAGAAAGAGGTTGAAGACTGTGTGAGGGTGTCAGGGGTTGGTATATGCCTCCATGGGAACTGAAGTGCCAAGATGTGAAGCCTCGGAGTCTCCCCACACTCTGACAAACAGAAAAGTATATCTGAGGCAAAGTACAGAATCTCATTCAATCATATCTCTTATTCTCATTTTAGGCCTTTGAACATAATGCCTTCTCAGAAACCCCTTTTTCTAGACAAAATAATCTATTTCCCAAAAAGTCATTCTTTCTGACTTCCTTCTCTTGTCTTTGTTCACTTGATTGATTTGCTAAACCACCGTGTACAGTCGTTGGTCTCATTTCAAGTTGTGCCAGAAAGCTTGTTGTGGCTAATTAGCTGGTTGGTCTTGAGATTTCCTCTGTGTGCCACAATAGTCTTTGTTCAGTGTGGTCCTATCAGGCCTGCCTGTCATTGGCTCTCATTGCCCATTATGTGTGGCTCCACACTCACTGAAGGCTCTTATCAGGAGAACCTCTGTTGTTCTGTCTCACCATACAATGGATCAGTGGCGCTCCAACAGTCTCCAATCATAGACAGAGAAACCTAGAAACGCAGGAAATGCCAAACTAGAGTGGCTCTTGTAGTCTAGTCTATACATAGAAAGAGCAGAGTGGACACTAGTCTAGGATAGCCCACCTGACTCCAGTCTCTGTGGTGGTTGGTAGAACTGGGCTGTGATTTAGTAGAACTGTGCTGTGATAGCAAAGTGGGGCTAGACCTCCTAAGAACAACCTTTTTTTGTAAATACAACTTGCTATAGTGTCTAACTATGCACTGTCTATTAGCCAGGTATGCATGCAGTGTACAATGCCCTGGTATACATTTACATTTGTTTAATACTTTGAGAAAGGCAGCCATGACAGGGAGAGATCCCTGTGTTAGACCTACTCTGTGTAGTTGAACACTGGTGACTGCATGGTCCTGATTGACTAGCCTAGTGCAGCTCTTCCAGGAAAACAGCTACCTGGGGGCGGTTGTCCGATAGCAACTATGTGGGTACCTCTGAGCACTACCGGGGAGGAGTTGGGGAAATGATTTTGTTACCCAGGCAGGGAATGAGAAGGTGAGGAGGAAGTGGAGGGAGGTAGAGAGAGCCTCGACTGGGGCCCAGCCTGGTGGCAGGGGTGCTTGGTGCTCCCCGTCACCATAGAGACGGACGGCAAGATGGGCGAGCATCGACAGCATCAGTCAACTGTCCTGCAGGAAATGGGAGAAATGACACCCAGGGATCCTCCCTATCCCCCGCCTGCTCATTATTCACTCCCCGCCAAAAGACAAGCCACTCTCCCCCTCTCCTAGCTGTTCATGTGTTTTCTTTTCTAATTCCTGGATAAGATCTCTCTCTGTTGGATGAAGAGTAGCAGGACCTGCCTTAAACGTAAACCCGCTAGCGTGCCAACTGAATGGTATGTGTTATGAACACTGAGCAGTCAGAGTTTTTCTAAGAATCCAAGATTCTTGTACCCTCCCCTCTTTATCAATGTGTAATGTAATATTAAGTGTCTGACTGTGTTTTCCTCTGCTTGACCATAGGCAGAGCTCCTGAAACCAAATCTCTCAACCTGGAAAAAGTTGGCGTCAAGCTCAGCAAGGAGTCTGGGAAAATAATTGTGGCTGCCGACGAATCCATATCCGTGCCGAACATCTACGCTTTTGTTGATATCGGTGAGGTAGGTGTTGATCATGTCCGTCATCCTAACAGTATACTCACCCAGCCTTACAATGCCAACATGAACCTCCTTCAGGAATGTATGGACATCTGAAATAAAACCTACAGTTGCCCAAATAAGCCTACCAAGGTGACACTGTAGGAAAGAAACCTACGGTGTGCAAGAAGTGTAAGTGGTACTGTAGTTCACTCTTCAATCCCAAATGAATGCGCTCGATGGGCACCATATCATTTTAGATGTTGCTTGTTTTTAAATTTGAGATTTAGTCATGAAGCTGGATCTAAACAACAGATTTTTGTGCATCTAACTTTATTCATTATTCACAATTAATTCAAGATTATCCACATTAATGTAGAAGTGATAAGAAATATATTCCTAAAATAAGTGACTCAACAATGACACAATACATTATTTACCATTCATTTCTATTGGGCACAAAATAATCTGAAACACAACCAAAACAAACAGCAAACGCATCCAACAAGTTTGTAGAGTCACCACCTTGATGTAATCTTTGTGTGCTTGGAGTATGGGACCATGTTTCACTGTCCCAATACTTTTGGAGCTCACTGCCGCTGGATCTACACAACAGAGATCTCCTTTCTAACTACTGTACTGCTGTATCACAATACTGTCTACTTGTATTAAATGTCAGTCCTGTCTTTTCATTTGGCCAGCTATGGGTTTCCTAACTAAAACTAAAACAGGCCTCTCCGGACTGTTAGTTTGACACAGAGAGTCACTTTTAGTCCTGATGCCTGTCATCTTTTCACATACTGGGAGAATTTTTAAAAGGGGGTGGATTGATATTAAATTTGATATGTCCAAACGGAGCACCTTTTTGTGTTGAGATGTTGAAGAGCACTTGGCACTGCCAAGAAACGCATATCTATGACGCAGATCGGGATGGTGTGTAAACACAGGTACTCAAATATCACCACACACATTCAGACAAACTCACACGCTCACCTCCAGTGCCAGAGGAGCTGTCTTGGACAACAGGATGTGCAACAGTGGTGAAAATCAAACAGGTTGCTGATGACTTAAGTTATGCTTTCAGAGAGGATTCACCCTGCAGCTCTGCAGTTCTTTGTTGTTAGAGTATTTCAGTGTTTTTCTAGAGCATATTTATCTGGCGTAAATCCAGACCCACAGTTTGCAATTCAAATAGCATCCTATTCCCTATATAGTGCACTACTTTTGACCAGAGCCCTATGGGAATAGAGTGCCATTTGGGACACATCCACAGCGGCAGGTAACCTAGTGGTTAGAGCGTTGGACTAGTAGCCGAAAGGTTGTAAGATTGAATCCCCGAGCTGACAAGGTAAACATTGTTAATCGACCATCATTGAGAATAAGAATTTTTTCTAAACTGACTTGGCTGGTTACATATATTCTAATCCTTGTCAGTACATTACAGTTCAGTGAGAAGCAGCATGTTGTTAACAATCAGTTAGGTGGAGTGGGGAAGATTCTTGAGGGAATACAAAAGCTATGATTGTTTTTCAATGTGCTAAGCAATTTAGAAACCTTTAGTCAATGCCATTGTAATGATTGTGTGTTCAAGACTGTACTCTTTTATTCTGAATGCAAAATTCCACTTAGAACTTGCGCTATCAATCTGCACTTACTCTGCCTATTCTTGCCCTGCCTATTCTTGCCCTGCCCTGCCTATTCTTGCTCTGCCTATTCTTACCTTGCCCTGCCTATTCTTACCTTGCCCTGCCTATTCTTACCTTGCCCTGCCTATTCTTACCCTGCCCTGCCTATTCTTACCCTGCTCTGCCTATTCTTACCCTGCCCTGCCTATTCTTACCCTGCTCTGCCTATTCTTACCCTGCCTATTCTTACCTGCCCTGCCTATTCTTACCTTGCCCTGCCTATTCTTACCCTGCCCTGCCTATTCTTACCCTGCTCTGCCTATTCTTACCCTGCCCTGCCTATTCTTACCCTGCCCTGCCTATTCTTACCCTGCCCTGCCTATTCTTACCTTGCCCTGCCTATTCTTACCTTGCCCTGCCTATTCTTACCTTGCCCTGCCTATTCTTACCTTGCCCTGCCTATTCTTACCTTGCCCTGCCTATTCTTACCCTGCCCTGCCTATTCTTACCCTGCTCTGCCTATTCTTACCCTGCCCTGCCTATTCTTACCCTGCTCTGCCTATTCTTACCCTGCTCTGCCTATTCTTACCCTGCCCTGCCTATTCTTACCTTGCCCTGCCTATTCTTACCTTGCCCTTACCTGCTCTGCCTATTCTTACCCTTGCCTGCCTATTCTTACCCTGCCCTGCCTATTCTTACCCTGCCTATTCTTACCCCCTGCCTATTCTTACCCTGCCCTGCCTATTCTTACCCTGCCCTGCCTATTCTTACCCTGCCCTGCCTATTCTTACCCTGCCCTGCCTATTCTTACCCTGCCCTGCCTATTCTTATTGCCCTGCCTATTCTTACCCCGCCCTGCCTATTCTTACCTTGCCCTGCCTATTCTTACCTTGCCCTGCCTATTCTTACCCTGCTCTGCCTATTCTTACCCTGCTCTGCCTATTCTTACCTTGCCCTGTCTATTCTTACCTTGCCCTGCCTATTCTTACCCTGCTCTGCCTATTCTTACCTTGCCCTGCCTATTGCCCTGCCTATTCTTACCCTTGCCCTGCCTATTCTTACCCTGCCCTGCCTATTCTTACCCTGCTCTGCCTATTCTTACCCCCTGCCTATTCTTACCCCCTGCCTATTCTTACCCTGCCCTGCCTATTCTTACCCTGCCCCCTATTCTTACCCTGCCTGCTTACCCTGCCCTGCCTATTCTTACCCTGCTCTGCCTATTCTTACCCTGCCTATTCTTACCCTGCCCTGCCTATTCTTACCCTGCCCTGCCTATTCTTACCCTGCCCTGCCTATTCTTTGCCCTGCCTATTCTTACCCTGCCTGCCTATTCTTACCCTGCCTGCCTATTCTTACCCTGCTCTGCCTATTCTTACCCTGCTCTGCCTATTCTTACCCTGCTCTGCCTATTCTTACCCTGCCCTGCCTATTCTTACCCTGCCCTGCCCTGCCTATTCTTACCCTGCCCTGCCTATTCTTACCCTGCTCTGCCTATTCTTACCCTGCCCTGCCTATTCTTCTTACCCTGCCCTGCCTATTCTTACCCTGCCCTGCCTATTCTTACCCTGCCCTGCCTATTCTTACCCTGCCCTGCCTATTCTTACCCTGCCCTGCCTATTCTTACCCTGCCCTGCCTATTCTTACCCTATTCTTCTGCCTATTCTTACCCTGCCCTGCCTATTCTTACCCTGCTCTGCCTATTCTTACCCTGCCCTGCCTATTCCTGCCCTGCCTATTCTTACCCTGCTCTGCCTATTCTTACCCTGCCCTGCCTATTCTTACCCTGCTCTGCCTATTCTTACCCTGCCCTGCCTATTCTTACCCTGCCCTGCCTATTCTTACCCTGCCCTGCCTATTCTTACCCTGCCCTGCCTATTCTTACCCTGCCCTGCCTATTCTTACCCTGCCCTGCCTATTCTTACCTTGCCCTGTCTATTCTTACCCTGCCCTGCCTATTCTTACCCTGCCCTGCCTATTCTTACCTTGCCCTGCCTATTCTTACCCTGCCCTGCCTATTCTTACCCTGCCCTGCCTATTCTTACCCTGCCCTGCCTATTCTTACCCTGCCCTGCCTATTCTTACCCTGCCCTGCCTATTCTTACCCTGCCCTGCCTATTCTTACCCTGCCCTGCCTATTCTTACCCTGCTGCCCTGCCTATTCTTACCTTGCCCTGCCCCTGCCCTGCCTATTCTTGCCTATTCTTACCCTGCCTCTGCCCCTGCCCTGCTGCCTATTCTTACCCTGCCCTGCCTATTCTTACCCTGCCCTGCCTATTCTTACCCTGCCCTGCCTATTCTTACCCTGCCCTGCCTATTCTTACCCTGCCCTGCCTATTCTTACCCTGCCCTGCCTATTCTTACCCTGCCCTGCCTATTCTTACCCTGCTCTGCCTATTCTTACCCTGCTCTGCCTATTCTTACCCTGCCCTGCCTATTCTTACCCTGCCCTGCCTATTCTTACCCTGCCCTGCCTATTCTTACCCTGCCCTGCCTATTCTTATTCCCTGCCCTGCCTATTCTTACCCTGCTCTGCCTATTCTTACCCTGCCCTGCCTATTCTTACCCTGCTCTGCCTATTCTTACCCTGCCTATTCTTACCCTGCCCTGCCTATTCTTACCCTGCTCTGCCTATTCTTACCCTGCCTATTCTTACCCTGCCCTGCCTATTCTTACCCTGCCCTGCCTATTCTTACCCTGCCCTGCCTATTCTTACCCTGCCCTGCCCTATTCTATACCCTGCCCTGCCTATTCTTGCCTATTCTTACCCTGCCCTGCCTATTCTTGCCCCGTCTATTCTTGCCCCGCCTATTCTTACCCTGCCCCGCCTATTCTTGCCCTGCCCCGCCTATTCTTGCCCTGCCCCGCCTATTCTTGCCCTGCCCCGCCTACTCTTGCCCCGCCTATTTGCTTGTAAATATCCATTGCTATTTATTTTTCATTGATATGTGTTATATTTTATGACTGTTGCAATATTAATTGCCTCTCTGAGGACATTGTTTTCTGAGGCTGCACGTTTGTCTACACAGTAACTCACAGGCACAACTGTCCGAAGGGCCTGTGTTAGGAAGGTGGACTCTGTGACTGTGTGACATACATTTAAGCGTATACAATATGCATGCATGTACACTGTCTATTTGTCTGCTTCCCTCTCTCTCTGTCCTGTCACTCATTAGCGTTCTGTGTTCCCAGTGTTGTCCTGAGTTGACCCCCACCGCCGTTAAGGCAGGGAAGCTCCTCCAGACCAGACCAATGAGCTCATGAACTACGACAACGTGAGTAGACATCCAACACACACACACACACACACACACACACACACACACACACACGCCATAGACACATACCCTACACACAGTACACACACCCTACACACAGTATACACACACAGTACACAGTATACACACACACCATACACACACACAGTATACACACCATACACACACACACACAGTATACACACCATACATACACACACCATACACACACACACACACAGTATACACACCATACACACACAGTATACACACCATACACACACACCATAGACATACACATGCATACAGCACACGCCATACACATACACACATGTACACACAGACAGTACACCTGATCTGTACCTCTCCACAACTTTTTCCCTGGCCTGTTTGGAGAGCTCCTTGTTCTTCATGGTGCCCCTTGTTCTTCATGGTGCCCCTTGCTTGGTGTTGTTGCAGACTCTGGGGCCTTTCAGAACAGGTGTGTGTGTGTATATATATACTGGGATCATGTGACTGATCATGTGACACTTAGATTGCACACAGGTGGACTTTATTTAACTAATTATGTGACTTCTGAAGGTAATTGGTTGCACCAGATCTTATTTAGGGGCTTCATAGCAAAGGGGGTGAATACATATGCACACACCAATTTTTCTTTTCACTTTACCAATTTGGACTGTTTTGTGTATGTGCATTTCATGAAATCCAACTAAAAATCAATTTAAATTACAGGTTGTAATGCAAAAAAATATGAAAAATGCCAAGGGGAATGAATACTTTTGCAATGCACTGTACAGTACACGCCATAGACACACACATACAGTACACACCATTTTTCCTTTTTCCCCAAACCCTAAACCTTAACTTTGTAATTGTAACCCTCACCTTAAACCCTAAGTCTAAAATAGCCCTTTTCCTTGTGGTGACCGGCAAAATGTCCCGAATTGTTTGAATATTTCTTGTTTTATTATCCTTGTGAGGACTTCTGGTCCCCACAAGAATAGTAAAATCTAAAACACACACACATCCCATAGGCACACACACACTACTCCCATGCTTTCCCCCCATCTCTCCACAGCTTGTCTGTATGAGACCTTTTGATGCGTTTGTTTTCAGTTTCTGTGGAGTGTGATTTTAATGCCTAGTTGTTTTCCCTGGATTATGCAGCCTGGTCTGACTCATATGGTTTTAATGGTACACACTGCACGTCTGCACCCTTTTCCAAATGTTAATTCCAAAACTATTCATCATGCTTAAATGCCAATTGTTTGGGTTCTTTGTCTCTTTCCTTTTTTTGTGGTCTTTTGGAGCTTTGTTCTGTGACCACTTTATTGTGCTTATTGTAGATGTTGGAAGATACAGTAGGCGACGTGACAGGCCTGAAGTATGGCTCTGCCTATCTATCCTGCTATAACTTTGTTTGTTGTATTTAGGGTTGCAAATGGTTGTAAACTTTTCGGAAATTTTCCATGGTAAGTTAAGCCCTGGAATTTGGGGGAATTTTGCTTAAATTCATCGGAAAAGTTAGCTTATAACAGTGAACCTTTTTTTGTGGGATACACATAAGGCAATTCTAGGTCTTGTGGCATATTTTGGTTAAACTATCCCCAATTCAATGGAATTGCAACCCTCTGCATGCACAGTGCATTCTTCCATCACATGTGCAGTGAACTCTTCCATCACATGTACAGCTGATTTTCAAGATCTTGCACACTATTGAGATGCTATTGAGCCCACACTACTACACTGTCTGAGCCAAGGACAACATGCTTTCTGGTAAGTTTTTATTACAATACTGGGTGGGGTGAATCTATTTTTATATGACATACATGATTGATAAATACACATTCAAAGTGTGTTTAAATCATTTCTATCTTAACCATTTCTGCTAGTTAGTTTTTGCTACCAGGTGTGTCCTAGCTTGCTTGAACCTGTTAAGGCATGTTAATTCACCTGTTTCCATACATGTTTCATTTTAAAACATGTATCTTACAAAGGAGTTGTTTAATCTAACTGCTTAACTATTTATCTGTACATGGAATTGTATTCATGAATTTTTTTAAACTATTTAAAAAAAATCTTTACAGGAAAATGCCACGGGCACTATCAGATGTGTGGAGACATTTCACTGCAGCTAATGTAGAAGGAAGAGCTGTGTACATTTGCAAATACTGTGCCAAATCATATGTGAAGAATGCAGCAAAGATGCAGAATCATCTGGGCAAGTGCATAAAGTTCCCTCAGTGCTCACAAGCAACCTCTGACAAAAGTCCCCCTACTTCTATTCAAGGTGAATATTATGAATCCGACACCTTATCGATAGCAACAGCTCATGGTCCTCCTGGAATCAAAGTTTTTTTTGGAGGAACGTAGTCAGAGAAATGCTGATGAGTGTCTTGCTCGAGCTGTGTATTCAACTGGTTCACCTCTGATGCTCACAGGCAATGTGTATAGGAAGAGATTTCTGAATGTTCTTCGCCCAGCATACAACCCTCCAACCTGACATACTTTATCCTGTCATTTGCTTGATGAAGAGTTCAACAGAGTTCAAGTGAAGGTAAAGCAAATCATAGAGAAAGCAGACTGTGTTGCAATCATCTCTGATGGGTGGTTGAATGTTTGTGAGCAAGGAATAATTAACTCCATCATCTCCACCCCTCAACCAGTATTCTACAAGAGCACAGACACACCAGTCTCTACATTGCAGATGAGCTGAAGGCAGTCGTCAATGACCTTGGACCACAGAAGGTATTTGCACTGGTGACAGACCATGCTGCGAACATGAAGGCTGCTTGGTCTAAAGCGGAGGAGTCCTACCCTCACATTACACCCATTGGCTGTGCTGCTCATGCATTGAATCTGCTCCTCAAGGACATCATGGCACTGAAAACAATGGATACACTCTACAAGAGAGCCAGGAAATGGTTAGGTATGTGAGGGGTCATCAAGTTGTAGCAGCAATCTACCTCACCAAGCAAAATGAGAAGAATATGAGAACCACACTGAAGCTGCCCAGCAACACCCGTTAGGGTGGTGTTGTCATCATGTTTTACAGTCTCCTGGAGGGGAAGGATTCTCTCCAAGAAATAGCCATATCACAGTGTGCCGATATGGACAGCCCCATCAAGAGGTTCATCCTGGATGATTTATTTTGGGAGAGAGTGGTAAGCAGCCTGAAACTCCTGAAACATATAGTAGCAGCCATTACACAGATTGAGAGAGAGAGACCATGCCATCCTGTCTGATGTTCAGACTGCTTGCAGATGTAAGAGAAGAAATCCGTACTCCCCTGCCCACTTCATTGTTGCTCCAAGCAGAGGAAACTGCAGTTCTGAAATGCATCAAAAAGCGTGAAGACTTCTGCCTGAAGCCCATACACGCCACAGCGTACATGTTGGACCCCAAGTATGCTGGCAAGAGCATCCTGTCTGGTGCAGAGATCAACAAGGCCTATGGTGTCATCACTACCGTGTCTCGCCACCTTGGCCTGGATGAGGGCAAGGTTCTTGGCAGTCTGGCAAAGTACACTTCCAAGCAAGTGCTTTGGGATGGCAATGCAATATGGTAGTTGTGCCAACATATCTCATCAGCCACCTGGTGGTAGGGACTTTGTGGATCTGAGTGTCTTTCCCCTGTTGACTCTCTCATCCTTCAAATTCCACCAACATCTGCTGCCTCAGAGCGCAACTGGTCCTTGTTTGGGAACACACACACCAAAGCACGCAACAGGCTGACCAATGCAAGGGTTGAAAAATTGGTGGCCGCCCGGGCCAATTTGAGGCTTTTTGAGCCTTACAACGAGCCATCCTCAACAAGGTTGGAAAGTGACAGTGAAGATGAGGCCTCAGTCTGATGTTCAAGAGGTGGACATTGAGGAGGTCCAGGGAGAAGACATGGAAGCCTGAGAGGCAGGCAGTCTAGAAACTAAAGCTTTGGTTATCATTTTACAGATGTATGTTGAAAATGTTTTTGGGAGATATGATGGATCATTCAATATCCCCATTTGTTGTTCAGTGAAATCATCCCATGAGAAGAGTCAACTCATTTAAAGTTCAATTTGTAACTAAATTGTTGTTGTTTTTTTTCTATTGGAAGGATTTCATAATTTGCAATTGTCTACTTATGATAAGGTGAAAGGTTTATGTTTGTCTCCGTATGATATGGTAAATATATCCAATACAAAAAACATCTACATTTTAAATAGTATTAATATTTATTTGCATATTTCTGTTAATTCCCATATATTCCCATTAATTCCCACGAAGTTTCCACCTCTGAATATTCCCACAAATGTGCAACCCTAGTTGTATCTCTGTCAGTCTCTGTCTGTCAGGCTGCCACCCCACTGGAGCACTGCTGTGTGGGGCTGTCTATCCTCATGGGACGTGATGTAACAAGACTTTGTGTGCTCTCTGATCGATTGTGTCTGTAGGTTGCCACCACAGTGTTCACCCCTCTGGAGTATGGCTGTGTGGGCCTCTCAGGGGAGGAGGCTGAGAGCAGACATCCATCCATCCAGGACTCCATCGAGGTATAGTAAACCTAATTCTAAACCACTAACATGGTTGCTGGTATTCTATCTTGGCCCATGTTTGGGGTTTTAAGAAGATTTGAGAAAATGATGGCTTGTTGGGGAAGCTTTCAGTTCTTACAGGATTGTGAATGCAGGTGTTCCTCTGTTTTCTACTTTATACGTATATGCAAAGTTGTATGTGTTTCGCTCTGTGTGTGTGCAGTGTGCCAGCTGCTAACACCTGCACCCAGAGAGCCCCAGCTCGATGTAGAGTGATGCGTAGCTCCTGTGTGTGATTGACAGGTGAGCAGAGGGCCTGATTGAGGTGTGTATCAGGTGCTGACAGGCACTGTGTGATCTAAAGCACCGCAGCAGGAGAGGTGCACCATGGGTCCTGACAGCTGCCTGTGTGCATGGCCTGGCCTACGACTTGTGTCGGCATGCACGCTGGCTCAATATAAAACACAGCATGAAACCAGGATCTCCAAATGTACCTTTTTTTTAAAGAAGCAAAGAGTTGTGAAAGCATAGTATTGTAATACCATGTTCTAGTGAACGATCTATGATGTAGGGCCTACCTCCTAACACAAGCAAGTATTGTAAAATAATTTTATGGACACAAACTCTGGTTTTACTACGGTACTTCAATTTTTGACAGTAATTTTGTTGTAACGTAACAATAAGTGATGGCTTAATAACATAAATGAATTATACTATACTGTGTATCGTTGGTGGACTAATGGACATGATTCTCTCTGTGTCCAGGTGTACCATGCCTTCTACAAGCTTCTGGAGTTTAATGTGGCTGAGAGATGCCAGCATGTGTTACATTAAGGTCAGGACAGTGCTGAGTAGCGTTGCAAAATTCCTCTTAACTTTCCCAAAATGTCCAGGGATTCCAAATTACCTGCTTATTCCCTCCTGTTTATAGGAATTTTCCACCAGGATTCCTGGAGATCTGGAAAATCTGTGAATTTTGGGAAGGTTATGTGAATGTTGATACCTTACCTTAGATCATCCATCTGGCACATACTGGGTAGTCTATAGTGTAGTTTAATAGCCTTATTTTTCCTCTGGACTGTAGCCTGGAGGTTTGGTGTAACGTTGTTTCTTTCCCTGCCTCAGGTGGTGTGTGAGCGGGATGGAGGCCAGAGGATTCTGGTCCTGCACTTCACCAGTTCAAACGCTGGAGAGGTCACTCAGGGCTTCGCTATGGGCTTCCAGTAAGTCAACAACTCTGCTAGATGGACTTAGATAGGCACTCAGAATAGAGGATAGTGTTCTGTTGTGGCAAGTTTTTAAGAAACTGCTAAAGTGCTTTTTAAAACATATTGGGTCTAATGTAAATGACTTAAACTAATGTTGGACTAATGTTAAACTAATGTTGGATCTGTAGATTAATGATTAAGTTAATAATAAATCTACACAAATGAATGGACATTAGATGTCATGTAAGTTGTAGACAGTAAACAAATTTGACTATATAGGTGACAAGGTGAGAC
Source organism: Oncorhynchus masou masou (assembly GCF_036934945.1). Lineage (NCBI taxonomy): Eukaryota > Metazoa > Chordata > Actinopteri > Salmoniformes > Salmonidae > Oncorhynchus > Oncorhynchus masou. The sequence continues at coordinate 22,579,557 of NC_088236.1, read as the reverse complement.
TTATCACTACAGCAGCAGAGGGATACTAATAAGAGAAACTTAAAGATGGGAGAATGTGTGTTGCTCTCCAGACAGCTATATGAATGAGATGTCTGTCTGTCTCTCCAGGTGTGGAGCCACCCTCACTCACCTGACAGAGACCGTAGTGATCCACCCCACCTGTGCCGAGGAGCTAACCAAAGTGAACGTCAGCAAGCGCTCAGGGCTGGACGCCACGGTTACCGGCTGCTGAAGTTAAGCACCCCCTTCTCTCAACACACTTGAGCACACGGGAAGGAACCTCTTCATAGAGACAGGGAAAAAGTGACAGTGCTCTCCTAAATTCTACATAACTGTCCATGTAATCCTATAGCTGGTCTCTCGATCAGCCTAAAATGTCTCTCAGTTCTACGGCATTTCAGGGACAATATTCATAGTCTCAGACAGAGTAGGACTGCTGATCTAGGATTAGTTTTTCCTTCTAGGTACAATTGAATAAGATTATATGGACAGGGGGGGACCTGATTCAAGAGCAGCACTCCTACTATGAGAGTCTTTATGAATACTAAGGCCCAGTTTCTCGTGCCTGATTGTGTCGTATCATTGCAGGGTCCTCCAGGTCATGGCTGTAATGCTATATGCAGGGAAAGCCAGATTTGTGTCAGGTTTGACTTGTGGCCTCATTAACCAGGCAATGGTTATCCAATTTAGCCCCATAATGTAAGTACTCTCCTCTACTCCCTCTCTGAAAGCCATAAGGAGTTCTAGATCCAGGTTAGTGAAACGTCCAGCCACAAGCATCGTCCTTTAAATAAACAGGCTCATAAATCAGGATTAGGGCCCATTCCAGTTTGTTGAAACAGGACTGTATAAGAGAGAGAGAGAACGCTGTGCAACTAATGTTTCTGAAATATATTCTGCAAATATTGTTGTTTCTCCGCCTGTGCTTCCTGTCCATTAGTCTTGAGTGATACATGCGTTGCCTGGGCGACACTGATTGATGTTCTCATGGCCATCGCCGCTGTGACACCACCCCATTTCCCATGGACACACACAAACAGTCGGCAGGCCGACTGTCAGTCAGAGAGGTATTGCGCTGGGCCCAGCCGGGGCCTGGCCAGTGCTGCTGCCCCTCTCCAGCACTCTGCCCCTCTCCCCTCCCCTCACCCCACTCAACTCCAATGCACAAAGGAATACGGTGGGACTGCAATAACAGCCTCTGTCAGTCTGTGTGTGGGGATACCTTGGCCAGCAGTCTCTGGCAACCCATCCCTCCCTCTATGGGAGTGATGGAGACTGAGGGAACTGCCTGGGCCAGGCCACAGTAGTGGAGGTACCTAACACTACCTAATGGTGGCGGTATTGCCCTTTTTTCTTCCTTGCCGGTCAAGAAATGATAGGTTAGTGAAGTCTGTGTATGAAGAATAAGCCCTCATGCATTCAAGGTCCACATTTTAATCCTCTAATCCATATTTAAGATAACTGTAATTGAATAAATGTGGAGGCCGTGGAGACTCTTGTACTGCCAACTGATAACACTGTGTATTTACACAGTTCAGCTCAGAGTCATCACCCTACCCTCTGAGAAGGCCATTTTGTTTATTTCTCTTAAATGACATTATACTGTTTTTTTTAATAGTCACATACATTCTGACGTACTATTCAAGTCTTCAAACAATGTCAAGTACGTCTTTTTACATGAGTCCACTCTTCAACCAATCACCCTTTCCTTAAAGCTTTAAGCACCAGCTGTCAGAGTAGCTCACAGATCACTGCACCTGTACATAGATGGGCTGTTTACAGATGGGCTATCTACCTACCTCATCCCCATACTGTATTTACTTATTTATTTATCTTGCTCCTTTGCACCCCAGTATCTCTACTTGCACATTCATTTTCTGCACATCTACCATTCCAGTGTTTAATTGCTATATTGTAATTACTTCGCCACCATTTATTGCCTTAACTCCCTTATCTTACCTCATTTGCACTCACTGTATATCGACTTTTTGTTTTCTTTGTTCTACTGTATTATTGACTGTATGTTTTGTTTATTCCATGTGTAACTCTGTTTTGTTGTATTGTGTCTAAGTACTATGCTTTATCTTGACCAGGTCGCAGTTGCAAATGAGAACTTGTTCTCAACTAGCCTACCTGGTTAAATAAAGGTGAAATAAATAAATAACCACTGGAAGCATAGAACTATGCAGTGCTGGACAAGTCATGCAGTTGAATTGAGTAGAGCAGAGTAGGGAGTGGTGGAGGTGAGGGGTCTAAGAGGAGGGAACTGGGCTGGTTTATTTATGTTTGAAGTCTAATCTGCCTGGCCTGATTAATGATCCTGACGAGGGGAGTGACAGCACACAGCACGGGCGATGGAGGGAGAGAAGGGCGCAGCATCCCTACCAGGTTTATATGGATCTGGGGTTGAGAGCGAGGGATGCAGCCAGGACATGGGGAGAGGTCGAGGAGGTTATGGAGAAGGTGTAGAAGGAGGGGGGGATTCCTGTGTGCTCTGTTCAGGGACGGGGTGCTGACTGAAGGACCCTGAACCCCCGCTCGGCAGCAACAGCTTGACTCTATCACCCACAGAACAGCACAAAGTTAGCCCACATGCTCTTAGCTGCAAGGCTGGGGACATGCAAAACACTGACTAACTGTTGTATTTGCCATGGATAAATAAGTTAATGTCTCTGCTTAATGAGGCACTCGGTCTAGAGACGAGGCTGCCTCTGAGCCCAAGGCTACATACAGATAATATATTGTCGGTTTACGTTGTTTTCTTATTTCTGACTACTGCTTTTTCTGTGCAAACGCACTATTTTCTTTTTAAAAGTCAATCATATTTGTGGCTGAATTGTTTGGAATGACTTTATTCGTTGTTGTTGATATACAGACAGTGCCTTGGGTTTGATTTGAATTGGACAACCGCGTCAGCCTTGCAGAACGTACAGTGCCTTGCGAAAGTATTCGGCCCCCTTGAACTTTGCGACCTTTTGCCACATTTCAGGCTTCAAACATAAAGATATAAAACTGTATTTTTTTGTGAAGAATCAACAACAAGTGGGACACAATCATGAAGTGGAACGACATTTATTGGATATTTCAAACTTTTTTAACAAATCAAAAACTGAAAAATTGGGCGTGCAAAATTATTCAGCCCCCTTAAGTTAATACTTTGTAGCGCCACCTTTTGCTGTGATTACAGCTGTAAGTCGCTTGGGGTATGTCTCTATCAGTTTTGCACATCGAGAGACTGACATTTATTCCCATTCCTCCTTGCAAAACAGCTCGAGCTCAGTGAGGTTGGATGGAGAGCATTTGTGAACAGCAGTTTTCAGTTCTTTTCACAGATTCTCAATTGGATTCAGGTCTGGACATTGACTTGGCCATTCTAACACCTGGATATGTTTATTTTTGAACCATTCCATTGTAGATTTTGCTTTATGTTTTGGATCATTGTCTTGTTGGAAGACAAATCTTCGTCCCAGTCTCAGGTCTTTTGCAGACTCCATCAGGTTTTCTTCCAGAATGGTCCTGTATTTGGCTCCAGCCATCTTCCCATCAATTTTAGCCATCTTCCCTGGCCCTGCTGAAGAAAAGCAGGCCCAAACCATGATGCTGCCACCACCATGTTTGACAGTGGGGATGGTGTGTTCAGCGTGATGAGCTGTGTTGCTTTTACGCCAAACATAACGTTTTGCATTGTTGCCAAAAAGTTTAATTTTGGTTTCATCTGACCAGAGCACCTTCTTCCACATGTTTGGTGTGTCTCCCAGGTGGCTTGTGGCAAACTTTAAACAACACTTTTTATGGATATCTTTAAGAAATGGCTTTCTTCTTGCCACTCTTCCATAAAGGCCAGATTTGTGCAATATACGACTGATTGTTGTCCTATGGACAGAGTCTCCCACCTCAGCTGTAGATCTCTGCAGTTCATCCAGAGTGATCATGGGCCTCTTGGCTGCATCTCTGATCAGTCTTCTCCTTGTATGAGCTGAAAGTTTAGAGGGACGGCCAGGTCTTGGTAGATTTGCAGTGGTCTGATACTCCTTCCATTTCAATATTATCGCTTGCACAGTGCTCCTTCGGATGTATAAAGCTTGGGAAATCTTTTTGTATCCAAATCCGGCTTTAAACTTCTTCACAACAGTATCTCGGACCTGCCTGGTGTGTTCCTTGTTCTTTATGATGCTCTCTACGCTTTTAACGGACCTCTGAGACTATTACAGTGCAGGTGCATTTATACGGAGACTTGATTACACACAGGTGGATTGTATTTATCATCATTAGTCATTTAGGTCAACATTGGATCATTCAGAGATCCTCACTGAACTTCTGGAGAGAGTTTGCTTCACTGAAAGTAAAGGGGCTGAATAATTTTGCACGCCCAATTTTTCAGGTTTTGTTTGTTAAAAAAGATTGAAATATCCAATAAATGTTGTTCGACTTCATGATTGTGTCCCACTTGTTGTTGATTCTTCACAAAAAAATACAGTTTTATATCTTTATGTTTGAAGCCTGAAATGTGGCAAAAGGTCGCAAAGTTCAAGGGGGCCGAATACTTTCGCAAGGCACTGTAATGATAAGTTGCTCACTGGGGTCAGGGTTAAACTTTCAGGTCGCCAGCTAATGATGACTTGCACTAAAACCCACAACTGGGGAGGGCATGTCTGATGACACCTGGCGACCAACTTTAGTTACTGTAAATAGAGTAGCCTAATTTACAATGAAGCTCCGTACTGCATTATTTATGTGTAAAGGAAGGAATAAAATATGAGATTGCACTGATGACTCCCATTAAAATAATGATGTCCTCTGTGTGTGCATGGGTGCCTTTGTCTGTGCCTGCGTCCGCGTGTGTGAGTGCGTGTATTTTGTCTGGGAGTTGGTCTCGCTGGTTGTTAGGTCAGTTCCTTGTCGGAGGCTGTGCAGTGAGTAGCACATAGGGGTGGTCACACTGACCTCTCCCCAGCTCTGCTGACAGGCTCCTCTGCTATGCAGCCCTGTCACTCAACCCTCTGCATCAACAATGGCACAAATTCCTCTGTTTGTTTGGTTAAGGACAGGGCTCTCACAAACCCAGAAACTCCTTAGGATCCCTAAACAGCTTCACCCCTGAACTGAGGCCCGTGTCAATCTGGAATCTGCCCTCAGACCACTAGCGATTAAAGTTAATTGAGTGGTTCAAGAATAGTGATATTGAACCCATTTTGCAACAGCAAAAGGATTTGTGTTTTTATTTCCCTCAAATGGAGCAAACAGATTAAATCTAGCTTGGAAACACACTTAGCATAACATGTCAAAATGTCAAGGTGCTGCTCAGGGGTGTTTTCTGTCTTAATCTCACCCATTGAACGTTTACAGTCTTGACTGTGAGTCAACATTCACTGGGCCATTGTGACTTTAGTCCCTGAGCCCTTACAGCCAGCACAGGGAGAGCAGACACATGCAAAGGGTACAGAGCCCCACGGCCGGGGAGACAGACATATCTGCCTTGTGTAAACATTCACGCAAATGCTGGAAACAGAAAAGGCTAAACCAGACAAGGATTATCCCACATAAATTAATTGGGCCTGATTATGTCCGGGCTGTAGTGCTGCCAGTGTCTCCCTCAGCTGTCTGACAGTCTAAAATGCCTGGAGGGCTCAGTGATGGAGAGTGGTACCAGGAAGACTTAGAGAAGAAGTAGAAGGAGCCTCTAATACTCATGGGTAGTCCAGCTGAGCTACTCAAACCGGTCTGTAGCGTTCTGCACTGTGCGGTCTGGTCTCCCAAGTTTGAGACCATTGAGCTTTAAGTCTCCTAGAAGGAATTGTGGTAAGCTTAATGGTGACTGAAACAACAACTTGAACATGGGTGATGAACAATGACTTGTATGGGTATGGTGATGAACTAGAATGGAGCGCTTGCAATGTAATGAATGTCTATTCCGGTAGCGTTACACAGGGGAGCTATTTGGTAGTAAAAAAAATTATTTATGTATATACAGTGGGGCAAAAAAGTTTTTAGTCAGCCACCAATTGTGCAAGTTAAAAAGATGAGAGAGGCCTGTAATTTTCATCATAGGTACACTTCAACTATGACAGACAAAATGAGGGGGAAAAATCCAGAAAATCACATTGTAGGATTTTTTATGAATTTATTTGCAAATTATGGTGGAAAATAAGTATTTGGTCACCTACAAACAAGCAAGATTTCTGGCTCTCACAGACCTGTAACTTCTTCTTTAAGAGGCTCCTCTGTCCTCCACTCGTTACCTGTATTAATGGCACCTGTTTGAACTTGTTATCAGTATAAAAGACACCTGTCCACAACCTCAAACAGTCACACTCCAAACTCCGCTATGGCCAAGACCAAAGTGCTGTCAAAGGACACCAGAAACAAAATTGTAGACCTGCACCAGGCTGGGAATGAATCTGCAATAGGTAAACAGCTTGGTTTGAAGAAATCAACTGTGGGAGCAATTATTAGGAAATGGAAGACATACAAGACCACTGATAATCTCCCTCGATCTGGGGCTCCACGCAAGATCTCACCCCGTGGGGTCAAAATGATCACAAGAACGGTGAGCAAAAATCCCAGAACCACACGGAGGGACATAGTGAATGACCTGCAGAGAGCTGGGACCAAAGTAACAAAGCCTACCATCAGTAACACACTACGCCGCCAGGGACTCAAATCCTGCAGTGCCAGTCGTGTCCCCCTGCTTAAGCCAGTACATGTTCAGGCCCGTCTGAAGTTTGCTAGAGAGCATTTGGATGATCCAGAAGGATATTGGGAGAATGTCATATGGTCAGATGAAACTAAAATATAACTTTTTGGTGAAAACTCAACTGGTCGTGTTTGGAGGACAAAGAATGCTGAGTTGCATCCAAAGAACACCATACCTACTGTGAAGCATGGGGGTGGAAACATCATGCTTTGGGGCTGTTTTCTGCAAAGGGACCAGGACGACTGATCCGTGTAAAGGAAAGAATGAATGGGGCCATGTATCGTAAGATTTTGAGTGAAAACCTCCTTCCATCAGCAAGGGCATTGAAGATGAAACGTGGCTGGGTCTTTCAGCATGACAATGATCCCAAACACACCGCCTGGGCAATGAAGGAGTGGCTTCGTAAGAAGCATTTCAAGGTCCTGGAGTGGCCTAGCCAGTCTCCAGATCTCAACCCCATAGAAAATGTTTGGAGGGAGTTGAAAGTCCGTGTTGCCCAGCAACAGCCCTAAAACAACACTGCTCTAGAGGAGATCTGCATGGAGGAATGGACCAAAAATACCAGCAGCAGTGTGTGAAAACCTTGTGAAGACTGACAGAAAACGTTTGACCTCTGTCATTGCCAACAAAGGGTATATAATAAAGTATTGAGAAACTTTTTTTATTGACCAAATACTTATTTTCCACCATAATTTGCAAATTAATTAATTAAAAATCCTACAATGAATGTGATTTTCTGGATTTTTTTTTCTCATTTTGTCTGTCATAGTTGAAGTGCACCTATGATGGAAATTACAGGCCTCTCTCATCTTTTTAACTTGCACAATTGGTGGCTGACTAAATACTTTTTTGCCCCACTGTATATACTGTTCCAGTCAAAAGTTTGAACACACCTACTCATTCAAGGGTTCTTCTTTATTGTTGCTATTTGTTGCATTGTTGAATAATAGTGAAGACATCAAAACTATGAAATAACACATGGAATCATGTAGTAACTAAAAAAGTGTTAACAAATCCAAATATTTTATATTTGAGATTCTTCAAAGTTGCCACCCTTTGCCTTGATGACAGCTTGGCACACGCTTGACATTCTCAACCAGCTTCATGAGGTAGTCACCTGGAATGCATTTTAATTAACAGGTGTGTCTTAAGTTAATTTGTGGAATTTCTTTCCTTAATGCGTTTCAGCCAATCAGTTGTGTTGTGACAAGGTAAGGTTGGTATACAGAAGATGGCCCTATTTGGTAAAATACTATTGAAATACTAAGTCCATATTATGGCAAGAACAGCTCAAATAAGCAAAGAGAAACGACAGTCCATCAATACTTTAAGACATGGTCAGTCAATCCGGAAAATGTAAAGAACTTTGAAAGTTTCTTCAAGTGCAGTTGCAAAAACCATCAAGCGCTTTGATGAAACTGGCTCTCATGAGGAACACCACAGGAAAGGAAGACCCAGAGTTTCCTTTGCTGCAGAGGATAAGTTCATTGGCGTTACCAGCTTCAGAAATTGCAGCCCAAATAAATGCTTCACAGAGTTCAAGTAACAGACATATCTCAACATCAATTGTTCAGAGGAGACTGCGTGAATCAGGCCTTCATGGTCGAATTGCTGCAAAGAAACTACTGCTAAAGGACACCAATAAGAAGAAGAGACTTGCTTGGGCCAAGAAACATAAGCAATGGACATTAGAACAGTGAAAATCTGTCCTTTGGCCTGATGAGTCCAAATTTGAGATTTTTGGTTTCAACCGGTGTGTCTTTGTGAGACGCAGAGTAGGTGAACGGATGATCTCTGCATATGTGGTTCCCACCGTGAAGCATGGAGGAGGAGGTGTGGGGGTGCTTTGCTGGTGATACTGGGATTTATTTAGAATTCAAGGCACACTTAACCAGCATGGTTACCACAGCATTCTGTAGCGATACGCCATCCCATCTGGTTTGTGCTTGTCATGTTTTTCAACATGACAATGACCCAAAATAACCCTTCAAGCTATGTAAGGGCTATTTGACCAAGGATAGTGATGGAGTGCTACATCAATCAGATGACCTGGCCTCCACAATCACCTGACCTCAACCCAATTGAGATGGTTTGGAATGAGTTGGACCGCAGAGTGAAGGAAAAGTAGCCAACAAGTGCTCAGCATATGTGGAAACTCCTTCAAGACTGTTGGAAAAGCATTCCAGGGGAAGCTATTTGAGAGAATGCCAAGAGTGTGCAAAGCTGTCATCAAGGCAAAGGCTATCTAAAATATATTTTTTAATACTTTTTTGGTTACTACATGATTCCATTAGTTATTTCATAGTTTTGATGTCTTCACTATTATTCTACAATGTAGAAAATAATACAAATAAATAAATAACCCTTGCATGAGTAGTTGTGTCCAAACGTTTGACTGGTACTGTATATATATCCTGATGGTGGTGATCTCTGTAGGTTCTTCAAGGCCAAGGTTATCAACGGCTGACAGTTTTTAATAAAGTTTGTGACTTAGTCAGCAGTTTCACCACTCCCTGACTTGAATCTCAACGCTGTCTGTCTCAACCATTCACAACAACTGACCCGCTGTATTGCTACATTGAGTTACAGTAGGGGGGATTTGCACCCTTTTTGGCAACTGTTATAGTTCTCAATAGAAGGTTAATCCACAAGTCACCCCTCTTTCACCCAGAACCACAGACACCTGTTACAGCCAGATAAAGACATGACTTATAACTGACTCTGAGGTGGAGGGGAAACAGTTTGACAGAACACAGTGGGGTCCTGTCCTGATGGTAGTTCTGCTCTGCACCTCAGTAGAGTTGAAGGGCTGTGAAATGAGCTTATCAACCTCAGATAAGGACAGATACACTCTGGAATGGAACTTTATTAATTACACATGGCTTCTAAAATACATTATCTCCTGAGGGGATGTCTGACAGAGAGAGATGTTTCTTTGTCTAAACTGGTTAACCCCACCGGCCAGCCACCACAATCCTTCATAGGCCACCAACGCCTCTGACCATTAGTAATAATAAGGCATAATGACATAGCATTTTTTGCGGTTTTGACTTCAATAAAATAGAGTAATTATAATCACCTACCGCAACTATTAAATCATCTAGTCAGGACTGGCCACGCAGGAAGCTTCTTTATTACGTTGCCTTGATGAAGTGTGTTAATGAGTTATCTGTGGATTTCCCATGACAAAGGGACATTGTCGATAGTATAGGTAGGCTGTGTGTGTGTGTGTGTGTGTGTGTGTGTGTGTGTGTGTGTGTGTGTGTGTGTGTGTGTGTGTGTGTGTGTGTGTGTGTGTGTGTGTGCGCCAAACCCACAGATCAGCAGGATTGGCCTTTTACTTCAGCGGGTCTGCTCTGCTTCCTAACAAATAAACACCTGCACTGGTGTTTGGGGTTAAACAAGGCACGAGCCTAGCACACAATGTTGTGAGAGACAGACACTTGCATGCAAATAATTATTTGATATGTTCTAGAGTATTCTATCCCCATATTCATTTTGTAGGTGTGCTCTGTTTACTCAAATATAGCAATGACTAATTAAAATGGTAAAATTAATCATTTGAAATGCTATAACACTGTATGGTTATTTTTGTGTATATTCCGAAATATTCATAGACGTATGTCAGCATTCATAGATACCTTAAAATCCCAAGTAAGCATCTGGTTTATTATAAGCTCGTTTTAAGCTCCCCACTCAGTGAGGGAAAAGGGAAAGCAGCAGCAGTGTAAACGTCCATATTACAATTTCCTTCCAAATCTATCTCTTCTGCCTGTGTTTGCCCTGGGGCCCTTGTGTTATCAGTCTGACACAGCCATAAATCAAGGACTTATCTCCTCCCGCCATGACACTATTCCCCACTTTACAGCCAAAACATTAGCTGGAGAGTTAGCTTGGAGGAGGGGAGGGGGTGATAGTTTGACTGGCAGAACCAACAGATTGCATTTTCTCTCCTCTGACTGTCCTGTCGCTCCTGTCCATAGACCGAAAGAGACAGAGCTTCAGAGATTGTTATGCAACGCTGACAGATTGCATGCTGGGATAACCCCAGGGTGCCTGTTGATGGCGGTCCTGATTTATGCCCTCTTTCCTGTTTAGCCAGCTCAAGCTGTCTGTCTGTCTGTCTGTGTGTGGCGAGACCGCCCGCCGGCATATTAAAACTGCACACACACAATGCCATGCACTGGTTGGTTTCTGTTCTGGTGTTCCCCGGTAGTCTTTTATCTCTGGCATTTTGTTTGTCGCAATGATCTGATGAGATATGGCTGGTGTGTGTGTGTGTGTGTGTGCACGCATCTGTAACAGTCCCTATAAATAAAGCTGTTGTGAATACCTCGGTACTTCCAAAAATACTGTTTTAGTAATGTACCACTTTGGCCCAGTGCCAGAGTATAGGCAGGGTGATCATTATGTGGAGGACTGTACTATTGGCACAGCATCCTGTTGTGTTGAGCTTTCTCTCCTTGAGCGTTGGCCCTGCCACTGCAACTGAATGGGATGGGAAAGTCAAGAGGACGTGGACTTGGACGCGAACTTGGAGGTAATCATCCTTTACCTGCTGTGGCTGACTTACAGTAAGAGACCATGAGAACCAGCCAGGGCTGCACCATCCGCATCAGCAGAGGGAGTTTCACAAAGCCCTGATAACAACATTAACTTCAGACATCGTGTGCTCCCCCTCTCAACGAGTTCAGGGGAGGATTGCTTAGGGGTGGTGGTGCTTATTGTGACAGTGTATCTGCTATGTTCTGTTATGCTCCCCCAGGGCAGGCTGAACAGGCCTGGGTCTTCATTAAAAGCATGTTAGGTTGCCTCTCCCACGGCCCGGCCTCACCCGGCTCACCTCACCCTCCCTGGCCTGCGATCTCTCCGCTCACACCCTGAGCCCACAGCCCACCTCACCTCAGCACTGATGCCCAAAAAAAACAGCAGGACCTGGGAGAACCCATGGATCACCACCTCCCATACACACGTCATATTTCTCTCTCACACGCTAGATTTTCTTATGAAACAAAACTCCATTATTGACAATGCTTCAATTTGGCCAATTAACACCCACTCGTTTTGGTGTTACAACTACCACTGTCACTCATACAGAGGTGTATGCAGGGTATGAGAACCTAAGTCATCCTTAAACATTATTAGTCTTTGGAATCACCAGGTCGTTGAATGCTAAACTTCAAACATTAGTTACACAACATATATTGTGGGAAGACTATGGACAGTCGCCCATTGGCCAAAATCTGTTAAAGACTGTCCCTGCCCTGCCCTAGTTCTCAAGATGGTTTGTTTGACTTGGATACATGATGAACAATAACCTCAAATGTACATTAGTTATTATTCCTCTGTGAGTGTAATGAAAGGTAGTGGCTTATAGTGGCAAGTGTTTAAGGAAGTAGACTGTAGATCAGTGGAGGCTAGTGGGAGGAGTTATAGGAGGACGGGCTCATTGTAATGACTGGAAAATAGTTATTGGAACAGTATCAAACATGGAAACAACTTTTCACTCCATTCCATCTATTCAATTCCAGCCTTTACAATGAGCCCGTCCTCCTATTGCTCCTCCCACCAGCCTCCACTGCTCTATATACATGTGGTCCAATATCTTAACACACCACAGCACTCTGCATTATCCTAATATCTCTACTCCTATTCTTTAGGTATTTCCATCACTGACAACATGATACACCTAACAAAAAGGTGACTTCTCAAGGTTTAGCTGGATATAAAGATGAACTAATTGAGGTTATCAGGCATTCCCTGGTAGTTGTAATGGACAGCTTATGCTGTGGTGGCTGTTGAAAAGCCTTGCCAGTTCCCACAGCCATGTAGACGTAGCCCTGGCTGTCTGCAGTTCTGTGAGAATCTGCTCCACTGTCAGTAAGGGATCAGGACTGTCATTAAAGGCTCTGAACCAGAGGAAAGACTGCATGGTGCAGCATGGCAGAGACAGAGATGGAGACACTGTGCGCTGCTGCTGGACCACTAAGGGGTTTTGCATTGAGCTGCATATTCCAAATCAAAATACTGTGCTATAGCTCAATTGTCTTGTGCTTGGGTCAGACAGTGTTATCTGAGGGGTTTTCTCCCTCTTCAGGACATTGCTCTCCCCTCTGTTTTGAGATGAGAATGAGGCAGTTAGACAATGTATTTTTTACGCTTTGTTTTTAAATGTAGTTTGGACGGCACAATAAATGTTTATTTATTTATATTTAAACCCTTTTATATGCATGTCTCTGCTGTAGGTTTCCATTACTGTACGGTACGTCTCCATGAACTTAAGCTGCAGTCTAGTTTGTTCAGTGTTTTGCACTGCATGGTCGGTGTATCTCCTCTGTGATGAAAGAGAAGACTATGCTGAGTGAGTGTCAGGAAATGGTAGACTGATTCTATTTCTATCTACGGTTTGGCTGCACCATCAGGACCAACCAACAACAGGACCCGACCAGTCTGGCCAACCTAAAGCCTTTCTAATTTGTTGATGAGCTGTAAGATGACCTGCTTTCCCCTGCGGCGAATCGAGGGAGGCAGAGCGAGAGAGTGAGTCCAGGGATTTCCTTACCCTTCTCTCTTGGTTGGATGCATAATAATGATCATAGTACTCCCCTCCTTGGAGGCCAGGGCACTGGCACCCAAGTGCACTGGGCTGGCCTTGTCATCCCCACGGGGTAAACCGAGACACTGCTACCAATAATTGATGATGAGCAGGGCATGGCATGGCATTTGACCAGGCCAGTCAGCAGACATGTTCCTGTGGCCTCCACTGAAGGGTCACGATCCTGCCACACCTCCATTAGCTGTAATTGGTTTAACTGGATACGTCCCCATTTACCCTCTCTCCTCCTCTTCTTGCTCCCTTCCATCAACCGTCTACATGTCCCTCCATCTCATTAGCTATAGGTAGATGAAGTGGTTCTTATTCTTCCACTTCATTTTCTTCCCCTTCTTTTCAGTTGTAGATGATGTGAAATTATAATACATGATAGTGTGTGGAGAAGCCATATTTTCAATCTGCATAAGGACAAAGTAATTTACGCTGTGCTTGTATAGATCATGTGAGTTCTTCATGGCAAATTATTCTGTGGTCCCTAACAGTATTTTTGACCGAACACCTGTGAGCTTGTATTCTTTATTGTTCGGAGTGCAGGGGAATGGCTCAATGTAACCATCACCCAGCCTTAATCCATGGCCCCTGAAGAGGTTTAAAACACTCTGGTTTCATCTAATCTTCTTGCTCAGATCCAGCCGAGCTTGAAACCTCCTCTTTTCCATGATTGGAATGGACAAATAAAGGTCTCTCCCAGCACACTCATGAAAGGACACTGTGTGCTCTATAGATTAGGGGCTTGTGTTTTTTTCTTTTTTTACAATTAGACTGAAAAGGATGAAAAAATAAAGAGTCTCCTGTTTGCTCAGTATTATACCTGGCCAAAGGTTTTACCCATCTCTTTTCAAACCTCAGCTTTTAGCAGCATTCACAAATTATTGTAAATACGTGCTCTCCAGAAACAGAATTTACTCAATCTTTGAAGGGACTCTATGTCTAAAACATTTTTGGCACAAGTCAAATCCAGGTCTCAGATTGAACATTTTCAGAGAATCATTTGACAGTTGGCAGCGGTATCTATCTTCATTCATCAATAACCTCCTTACATGTTGATTGGCTTTTTAGGAGGCTTCTTATTTTCAAATGCTTTGACTGAATCTGATAGATTGAATAAATGGGCAATTTTGATAGTCCTCATGGTATTCATATACACATGCTGTATGAATTAGGTTAGGTTGTACCATTAATTAATTGAAAACACAGCACACATATCTGAAATCATATATCATGAAGTATATTATATTCTGCTATTGTCTATTAAAATCTAATGCAGTTTTGATATTGTATTTGCGGTAGGCTAATATTTTGAAATTATAATTATTTTATTTACAGTACTAGAGGAAAAAGTAACTCCGTGAGCACCGTAAAGTTGGTTGCCAACCGCCATAAAAAAAACACAGAAGAAGTCGTCGCTCAGTGGGCTCGGTTCCAGCAAGTCAGTCCATTAACTGCTGTAAATTCATGCACTAGTAAGAACGACTCTCTTGAAAACAAGGGTTCTTCAATTTCTAAGGCGGTTAGTTTTTCTTTCCCCTGATTTGCAAAGGTACATTTGTGAGGTGTGCTTCTATCACAATTTTCAAAATTGCAATTACATGCACACTGACAATCATGTATCGTTTTTGCTATTGTTAGTATATATCATCACTATTATCTGAACTCATTGGAGAGCTACTGCTTATAGCTAGCTAGCTTGTGCACTTAACTAGCCTGTGTTAGCTGGCCGAACGTCAGCTAGCTAGTTGTTTTTGCATTTTACAATGTTAATTTCTATAACGTTGACAATACAGACCATTGTAGTGTCTTAGCTCGTGGGAAAACATGGCTGGGTTTACGAATGGATCTGTGGAGCTAAAGGAAAGCTACCTAACTAACTTTGTTTACAGCTCTAGCTATCTATCTAGAGTCCTGCTTCCTGTTCAAAACATACTAGTAACAGTGAAGACTGTCACATGGTTTGTGGTACACACAATAAGTGTAAGTAAGAATACTTGTGATACAAGAGTGCAAATGAGCACAGTGATTACATTTGACTAAATTGAGAACAAAAAAATGTGATTAATGTCTAGCTTGATTTCTTGGAGAGGGCACATGAGGGGGTTAGCCAGAGGAGTGCAGCAGTGCTGTAGGCTGGTGATGAATAGCTACCAATCCTCTTGTGACCCTATATCCTGAAGTGTTCAGGTAAAACACCTAAAGGAGGAAATTAGGTGATAATACAAACAGATAAAGAGGAAGGTACCTGTTGGCCTTAGTCAGGATCCTCCTAAATCAGAACAACGCAGTGACAAAGTGCTCCGTCAGTGCCTGCCTGCCTAAATGAGGCTTGGATGGCATTAAAATCCCTTATCTACCATGGCCCCGTTCAGCATTCACGCCATTGACAGGAACAATGCCTCATCTTCCCCCCACTGACTCTGTGAGTGACAGTGGGTGTGGGTGTACTTGTCTGACTTCATCTTCTATCTAGGCTAGCTGTCGCTGGGCTGGGGTGTTCTGCTATTCCAGCCCAGATACCCCCACTACCAGCCGCTCAGTCACACTAAAGGGTGTGTGTCCCTGCCACTTCCTATGCTGTTTATTTAACTGGAATTTTATAATGGACCTGGGTCTCTATTCAGCATGTTGGTTTCCTCTGGAGAATTTTAAGTTAGTGGCGGGGATGGTGGGAGGGTCTTGGAAGAAAGGCTCACTAATGCTTCAAGAGTCAGTGAAATGGAAATGCCCATGGAGAGAATAGGGGGAAACACAAGATAAGACTGTTATGATAAAGAACATAATGACTAATAGCTGAGGTATGATCTCACTGAAGGAGGGATTTCTTACTTGCCATGGAACCGTCCATAGTGCGTTTAGCCAAGTATGTCAAAGCTGTAGTAAAATGTATTATTGTTGCTTAAAATGTGCTGTACAAGCAGCCTATCCAGAATGCATGTGTGTGAATGATCTGCAAAATGCTTGTCATTGTCATAATTTATATCAAATCTCATATTTGTTGATGATTGTAATCAGATCATGGGACTCTGGCCCTGTCTTCTCTGCGTAATGGGTTTTTGTGAGACAGGGTATAGTTTCCATAACAACCTCCCTGTGATCTGTGTGTCACACTCATATTTATGAATGGTAGAATATGACAGGAGGCTACCCAGGTGGGTAGCTGCATCTCAGCTCGCTACCAACTCCAAAGAGCCAGGGAAGGAATGTGCTCTGAAGCTCCATATCACAACGACACGGCTCCCAATCCAATCCCCCTTTTCATAAGCATGGAGCGCCGCGAAGCAGGGGGCCGCAGATAGTGGCTACGTTTGATCTGAAGGTCGCCAGCCCCTTGCCGGTGTTGAGAGAGACCTGGCTGGAGGAGCTGGCTCTTATTTAATAACATGAAGGGGAAGCGGACTCTCTCTCTCATAATTAGGCCTAATTACCCCGCAGGTGTTGACAGAGGGGCAGAGAAGACACAAACTGCCTTTATCCACAGACTTAGAGTCAGATTACTATAGCTGTCTTATCTGTTACAGGGCCAGTAGGAGCCTCAAGCTTCTCCTGGCCTCGGTGCCTGGCTCCACTGGGGCAGGCAGGCAGCTCTGGTCCGGAGGAGCTCCGGTATATTATTCAGTCAATCTGATTTATTATTCCCTTCCAACCCATCCCACAGATTTAATGAACCGTTTTGTAATTTCCTAGATGTTTCTAATATGGTCTTTTTTTATATAAGAGCTCTGTAATTGTGGGATCCAGCAGCAGGTAGGCTATCAGAAACATTCCTGATCAACCCACCGGTTTAATGGTTATCTGTTGTTTAGATCATTTTTGAAATGTAGGGGTATTTTGTTTTATTACAGAGTTCCAAGAAATGTTTTTTACTCAGTGATGGTACTTCACAATAGCATGTAGCATAGTAAAGCGTTGCTGTCTGATTTTTTTTGCCAACTTAAATGTATTTATTGAAGCAGTACTTCCACTCAATGTACTCTGGACATTTCATGACTTTAGGACTAAACACATCAGCTTGGTGAGACAGTCACACACAGGGACAGCCCTTACTTAGTAGGGGAGTAGCACTTTCTCTGCTTGGTTGCCTATCCAGGTTAACGTGAAACAATTGAAGAGCCTCTCTGAATAGATTTGAGTGACACCTTGTCACAGGACTGTTTATTTGTCTACTGTTGCTGCCTCCCACAGACTCCCACATGTTGGTATTGTTTTTTTGGGGGTGACTTGCTAACAACCCTCCACCCCAGCAGCTCCATTGATGGGGCAGTCACAGGCAGTGGCTCTGGAAATGCTGACATCACTAAACAGATGATGTGGACTGAGGAAGTAGTAGCTGGGTAGGGATGCAGGCTGGGCAGGCGCCCTACTCAGTGATTAAGTGACATTACTCCACTCCCAACTGCACCAGTTTCCTTGTCAATCGCTCAATCACATCCCCATGCACGGCCAGTGTGCTTGATTGACACGCAGGCAGTTGGTCACAGGAGGAATGTTCTAAGGCCCAGGCAGTCAGTTTTTGCACAACGAATGCACAGTGCAGTTCCAGACTGGTGGAGCCCCAGCCCAGCTCAGAGACAGCTGCAGGCCTGCAGGAGTACAATAAGGGTACCTTAATCCACCTGTTATCAGGGTGAGCCTCCCTGTCACATACAGAAACAGCTCAGCTCTGAGCTCTAGCTATGGAATGTAACCTGGGCTTCCCACCTATTCACATTGACAACAACCTCCGGTCCGGCTTACCTAATGGATCTTCACAAACTACTGCTGCCATTTTTCCTTCCCCAATGTAGCACAGTGCTTCATTTTATTTGGTTGTTTATGGTAGAGCCATTGATTGGCCTAATAATATGCATATGATGTAGGATAACCCAGGTTTCTGGTAGCCTAAGTCCTGATGATGCAATGACCGATTCCAGCTTCAGGGAACCTGTTTCTCTGCATGAGCGGAGCCTAGCTGTGGGATACTAGTGGTGGCTCCCTTCTCTGCTTGAGTGGACTCAGTATAATAGTTAGTGTGATAGTGGTGACTGCCTGGCTGAAGCTGTGGTAATGGGATAGTGGTCTAGGCCTGGGGATGACTGTGGTCTTTGTGAGGGGTTAAAGTGAAACCGTGACTGTGGTGCCCTCTTCTTAATTAGGGAGGCTGTCCAGAGGTCCGTCTCTCCGCTTCACAGATTAACATGGACAATTTAACCACTAACCTTCTGAAATGAGCTTCTTCAAAAAACCTGTTTCAGCGTGTGCCGATGTGGAGGGCAAGGGTTAGCCTATAAGAATAGGCGCAGGAGGTGGGGTAGGGATGGTGATTTTAAATTAAGATGACTTAAGGAGTAATATAGAGGTCTATTAGTTTAAACAAAATAGGCCAATTCTCATGTTTCCTATTTGTTCTTGGCTCTGGTTTGTTTTATGAAGCCATCGCAGAGAATTAGTCATTCTAGTCGTCAACATATCGGTGTGATTTAACATTGACACATAATTTCCTCTGCATTTTTGTGGTTGGGTGGATTTCCCAAGCAGCCCTACCTACAATGAACATAAAAGCCTATGTGCTTCTGCTGCCTTTGGAGATGTGCCTGTTGATCAAAACTTGACTGAAAAGGCTGAATCTCTCTGTGTTTACAGTAATTAAGCTGTCATATGGTGTGATTTATGACGTATTTAGAAAGAGCAGCTCTTATGTGTATGCTAGGCCTAGAAGGACTGGAGGAAGAGAGACCTCTTCCACTTCTTCACCTAATGCCCGCAGTCCTTTTTTGTAGTTACATTATAGTGAATAGATAGACAGAAAGTCTATTAGGCCTAGATGTTCTCAAATGATAACCATAAAAGAACACAGTTGAAGTGGGAAGTTTACATACACTTAGGTTGGAGTCATTCAAACTTGTTTTTCAACCACTCCAACAATTTCTTGTTAACAAACTATAGTTTTGGCAAGTTTATCAGGACATCTGCTTTGTGCATGACACAAGTCATTTTTCCAACAATTGTTTATAGATGTAACGCTCAATGAGTGAGTGTGTGTGGAGTCAGGCGCAGAGAGCAAAGGATGCGGGAAAAAAACACGCTTTAATGTCCAAAATCAAAAGATCAAAATAGTATTTACCCAACACAGGCGAAACTATAAAACAAATAGTACCCTTTTGGTAAAATACTAGGACAGCATAAAAACCCAACACAAATACTAACACCTCTCACAATTACAGTAGAACAAGCCCGCACAAACAGAAGCGGGCTAAACAAACTTAAATAACCCCACCCTAACAACCAAACAAGGAACAGGTGAAACCAATTAGACAAAAACAAATGAACACAGAACAAAGGATCGGTGGCAGCTAGTAGACCGGCGACGACGAGCGCCGAGCGCCACCTGAACCAGAAGGGGAGCCAACATTGGTAATATTCGTGACAGTAGCCCACACCCCCCCCCGACGTGCCGCGCCGGCCTCGTGGATGACCCGGGGGCCGAGGCGCAGGGAGATCCGGATGGAGGCGATGGAACTCTCTCAACATGGATGGATCCAGAATATCCCCCACCGGGACCCAGTACCTCTCCTCCGGACCGTATCCCTCCCAGTCATTGAGGTACTGCAGGCCCCTCACCCGGCGTCTTGAGTCCAGAATAGCTCGTATCGTGTACGCCAGGGACCCCTCGATGTCCAGAGGGGGCGGAGGGACCTCCAGAACCTCACCTTCCTGCATGGGACCAGCTACCACCGGCCTGAGGAGAGACACATGAAACGAGGGGTTAATGCGATAATACGAAGGAAGTAATAATCGATAACAAACCTCGTTTATTCTCCTCAGGACTTTAAATGGCCCTACACACTGCGGACCCAGCTTCCGGCAGGGCAAGCGGAGGGGCAGGTTTCGGGTCGAGAGCCAGACCCTGTCCCCCGGTGCAAACACGAGGGCCTCACTGCGGTGGCGGTCAGCGCTCTTCTTCTGCCGCCCACTTGCCTGGCGTAATGACTCCTGGACGGCCCTCCAGGTCTCCTTAGAGCGCTGCACCCACTCCTCCACCGCAGGAGCCTCAGTCTGGCTATGATGCCATGATGCCAGGACCGGCTGGTACCCTAACACACACTCAAATGGTGACATGTTAGTAGAGGGGTGGCTTAGTGAGTTCTGGGCCATTTCTGCCCAGGGGATGTATCTCGCCCACTCCCCTGGCCCGGTCCCGGCAATACGACCGCAGAAACCTACCCACCTCCTGGTTAACTCTCTCCACTTGCCCATTACTCTCCAGGTGATACCCTGAGGTCAGGCTGACCGAGACCCCCAGACGTTCCATAAATGCCTTCCACACACAGGAGGTAAACTGGGGACCCCGATCAGAAACAATATCCTCGGGCACCCCGTAGTGCCGGCAGACATGGGTGAAAAGAGCCTCCGCAGTCTGCAGGGCCGTAGGGAGACCGGGCAACGGGATAAGGTGGCATGAACCGATCCACAACGACCAGGTTCGTAGTGTTCCCCTGAGAGGGGGGAAGGTCGGTAGAAAATCTACCGATAGATGGGTCCACGGCCGTTGTGGAACGGGGAGGGGTTGTAACTTCCCTCGTGGCAGGTGCCTAGGAGCCTTACTCTGGGCGCACACCAAACAGGAGGAGACATAGAATCGCACATCCCTCAACAAGGTGGGCCACCAGTACTTCCCCCTAAGACTTCTCACTGTCCTCTAAATACCCGGGTGACCCGCCGAGGGTAGACTATGAGCCCATCGAATCAATTGATCACGAACAGCGAGCGGCACGTACCTACGACACTCCGGACACTGTGAAGGCGCAGGTTCCTCCCTTAGTGCCCGTTCGATGTCCGCGTCCACCACCCATACTACTGGTGCTACCAGCTTAGCCGCGGAATGATGGGAATAGGATCGATGGACCGGTCCTCAGTGTCATAGAGGCGGGACAGCGCGTCGGCCTTAGTGTTGAAGGAACCTGGTCGATACGAGATTGTAAAACGAAATCTGGTGAAATACATGGCCCACCTTGCCTGACAAGGATTCAGTCTCCTAGCTGATCGGATGTACTCCAGGTTACGGTGTTCAGTCCAGATGAGGAAAGGGTGCTTAGCCCCCTCAAGCCAGTGTCTCCATACCTTCAGAGCCTTAACCATAGCCAACAACTCCCTGTCCCCCACATCATAATTCCGCTCCGCTGGCCCGAGCTTCTTCGAAATAAAAGCACAGGGGCGGAGCTTTGGTGGCGTACCCGAGCGCTGTGAGAGCACTGCTCCAACCCCAGCCTCGGATGCGTCCACCTCTACTATGAACGCCAAAGAAGGGTCCGGATGCGCCAACACCGGTGCCTCAGTGAACAGCACCTTCAACCTACGGAAAGCTCTGTCCGCCTCTGCTGACCACTGCAGACGCACCGGCCCCCCCCTTCAGCAGTGAGGTAATAGGAGCTGCTACCTGACCAAAACCCCGGATAAACCTCCGGTAGTAATTGGCAAACCCTAAGAACCGCTGCACCTCCTTTACCGTGGTCGGAGTCGGCCAATTACGCACGGCCTTGACGCGGTCACCCTCCATTACCACCCCCGAGCTGGAAATGCGATAACCCAGGAAGGAAACAGATCGTTTGGAAAACTCACATTTCTCCGTCTTCACGTACAGGTCATGCTTCAACAGTCGCCCAAGAACCTTGCGCACCAGAGACACATGCGCGGTGCGTGTAGCGGAGTAGATCAAAATATCATCAATACACACCACCACACCCTGTCCGTGCAGGTCTCTGAGAATCTCGTCAACGAAGGATTGAAAGATAGCTGGAGCATTCTTTAACCCGTACGGCATGACGAGGTACTCATAATGGCCAGATGTGGTACTAAACGCGGTTTTCCACTCATCTCCCTCCCGAATACGCACCAGATTATACGCACTCCTGAGATCCAGTTTCGTGAAGAACTGCGCTCCGTGAAATGATTCCACTGCCATAGCGATGAGAGGTAGTGGGTAACTAAAACCCACCGTGATGGAATTGACACCTCGATAATCAATACACGGACGCAAACCACCATCCTTTTTCTTCACAAAAAAGAAACTCGAGGAGACGGGTGACATGGAGGGCCGAATGTATCCCTGTCCCAGAGCTTCCGTGACATATGTCTCCATAGCCAACGTCTCCTCCTGGGATAAAGGATACACATGACTCCTGGGGAGTGCAGCGTTTACCTGGAGGTTTATCACGCAATCCCCCTGTCGATGGGGTGGTAATTGGGTCGCTTTCTTTTTACTGAAAGCGATAGCCAAATCGGCATACTCAGCGGGAATGCGCACGGTGGAAACCTGGTCTGGACTCTCCACCATTGTCGCACCAATGGAAACTCCTACACACCTGCCTGAACACTCATCAGACCACCCCTGGAGAGTTCCCTGTTTCCACGAAATCGTCGGATTGTGAATAGCCAGCCAGGGAATCCCCAGCACCACCGGAAACGCGGGTGAATCGATAAGGAACAGACTAATCCGCTCCTTATGATTCCCCTGCGTAATCATCTCCAAAGGAATTGTGGCCTCCCTGACCAGCCCTGACCCTAATGGTCGACTATCTAAAGAGTAAATGGGAAAGGGGGGTCTACTTTTACTAATGGAATCCTCAACCTCTGAGCGAGTCCGATCTATAAAGTTCCCAGCTGCGCCTGAATCGACTAGCGCCTTATGCTGGAGAGACAGAAAAAATTGAAGGAAACAAATTAATAAAAACATGTGACCAACAGGAAACTCTGGGAGAGTGTGGTGCTGACTCACCTGGGGTGACCGAGGAGTGTTCTGCCTGCCCTCTCGACTCCCAGAGGAACTCCTCCAGCACCGACCTGAAGTGTGCCCTCTCCGGCCACAACTGGTACAAGAGGAGCCTCCTCCTCCGATCTCCCTCGATGCGGCCCCTCCTAGCTCCATCGGGATAGGAGCGGGAGGGTCAGGAGGTGGAACTAACAGGACCCTTTCAGAACGTCCGCGAGCAGCTAGCAGATGGTCTAACCGGATCGACAAGTCTATCAGTTCATCCAGGCTGAGCGTAGTGTCCCGACAAGCCAGCTCTCTGCGGACGTCCTGTCTCAGGCTACACCTGTAATGGTGTATCAGGGCCCTGTCGTTCCACCCTGCTCCAGCGGCCAAGGTCCGGAAATCCAGTGCGAAGTCCTGCGCGCTCCTCGTCCCCTGCCTGAGATGGAACAACCTCTCACCCGCCGCTCGGCCCTCCGGAGGGTGATCTAACACGGCCTGGAAACGGCGGGTGAACTCCGGGTAGTTGCCCCTCGCTGAGTCGGGCCCGTTCCAGACAGCATTAGCCCACTCCAGGGCTCTACCCGTAAGGCAAGAGACGAGGACACTCACGCTCTCCTTGTCCGAGGTGAGCGTGAGCGAACGGTGGCCAGGTAGAGGTCTAGTTGGAGTAGGAATCCCTGGCACCCCGCCGCTGCTCCATCGTACTCCCTCGGAGGCGTAATGCGCAGAGCACTGGGACCGGATTCCGCTGGGGGAGATGGTAGAGTTGCTGGTGGGAGGGTAGGTGGGGTAGTAGGGAGACCACTCCTCTCCCAACGATCCATCCTCGCCATCATTTGATCCATCGCTGATCCGATGCAATGGAGGATGGACGTGTGATGAAGGACTCTCTCCTCCATGGTGGGGAGAGGGGTGGTCGCTGCTCCTGCTGACTCCATCTCTGATGGTGCGGGCTTCTGTAACGCTCAATGAGTGAGTGTGTGTGGAGTCAGGCGCAGAGAGCAAAGGATGCGGGAAAAAACACGCTTTAACTTCTTGCGTCGAGCAATCCGGGATCCTATTTATAGCCTCAAGCTCATTAGCAGAATGCAACGTTAACTATTCATGAAAATCGCAAATGAAATGAAATAAATATATTTGCTCTCAAGCTTAGACTTTTGTTAACAACACTGTCATCTCAGATTTTCAAAATATGCTTTTCAACCATAGCTAAGTATTTGTGTAAGAGTATTGATAGCTAGCATAGCTATAAGCCTAGAATTCAGCCAGCAAAATTTTCACAAAAACAAGAAAATCATTCAAATAAAATAATTTACCTTTGAAGAACTTCAGATGTTTTCAATGAGGAGACTCTCAGTTAGATAGCAAATGTTCAGTTTTTCAAAAAATATTATTTGTGTAGGACAAATCGCTCCGTTTTGTTCAGGTTTGGCTATGAAAAAAACCTGTATCCAGTTATAGCCTCAAGCTCATTAGCATAACGTAACGTTAACTATTTATGAAAATCACAAATGAAATGAATGTGCTAGCTCTCAAGCTTAGCCTTTTCTTAACAACACTGTCATCTCAGATTTTCAAAATATGCTTTTGAACCATAGCAAAACAAGCATTTGTGTAAGAGTATTGATAGCTAGCGTAGCATTTAGCGGGCAACATTTGCACAAAAACCAGAAAAGGATTCAAATAAAATCATTTACCTTTGAAGAACTTTGGATGTTTTCAATGAAGAGACTCTCAGTTACATAGCAAATGTTCAGTTTTTCCTGAAAGATTCTTTGTGTAGGAGAAATCGCTCCGTTTTGTACATCACGTTTGGGTACCAAAAAAAACGAAAATTCAGTCATCAAAACGGAGAACTGTTTTCCAAATTAACTCCATAATATCGACTGAAACACGGCAAACGCTGTTTAGAATCAATCATCAAGGTGTTTTTCACATATCTCTTCATTGATATATCGTTCGTGGATGTCTACTTTCTCCTGTGAATCGCTTGGAAAAAGACGTGCAGTTGAAGATGACGCACCAATTTCGACGGAGGACACCGGGCGGACACCTGGCAAATGTAGTCTCTTATGGTCAATCTTCAAATGATATGCCTACAAATACGTCACAATGCTGCAGACACCTTGGGGAAACGATAGATTGGGCAGGCTCATTCCTTGCGCATTCACAGCCATATAAAGAGACAATGAAAAACAGAGCCTCAAAAATCCTGCTCATTTCCTGTTTGAAGTTTCATCTTGGTTTCGCCTGTAGCATCAGTTCTGGGGCACTCACAGACAATATCTTTGCAGTTTTGGAAACGTCAGAGTGTTCTCTTTCCAAAGCTGTCAATTATATGCATAGTCGAGCATATTTTTGTGACAAAATATTGCGCTTAAAACGGGCACGTTTTTTAAAAATCCAATAATGAAATAGCGCCCCCATAGATGTAACAGGTTAATTTCCAAAATCAAAAGATCAAAATAGTATTTACCCAACACAGGCGAAACTATAAAACAAATAGTACCCTTTTGGTAAAATACTAGGACAGCGTAAAAACCCAACACAAATACTAACACCTCTCACAATTACAGTAGAACAAGCCCGCACAAACAGAAGCGGGCTAAACAAACTTAAATAACCCCACCCTAACAACCAAACAAGGAACAGGTGAAACCAATTAGACAAAAACAAACGAACACAGAACAAAGGATCGGTGGCAGCTAGTAGACCGGCGACGACGACCGCCGAGCGCCACCTGAACCAGAAGGGGAGCCAACATCGGTAATATTCGTGACAATAGACAGATTATTTCACTTATAATTCACTGTGTCACAATTCCCGTGGGTCAGAAGTTTACATTCACTAAGCTGGCTGTGCCTTTAAAATTCCAGAAAATAATGTCATGGCTTTAGAAGCTTCTGATAGGCTAATTGACATCGTTTGAGTCAATTGGAGGTGTACCTGTGAATGTATTTCAAGGCCTACTTTCAAACTCAGTGCCTCTTTGCTTGACATCATGGGAAAATCAAAAGAAATCAGCCAAGACTTCAGAAAAATGGATTTTCGAAATGGACAATGACCCCAAGCATACTTCCAAAGTTGTGGCAAAATGGCTTCAGGACAACAAAGTATTGGAGTGGCTATCACAAAGCCCTAACCTCAATCCCAAAGAAAATGTGTGGGCAGAATTGAAGCTCTGTCAGGAGGAATGGGCCCAAATTCACTAAACTTATTGTGGGAATCGTGTGGAAGGCTACCTGAAACGTTTGACCCAAGTTAAACAATTTAAAGGCAATACACTCAATTAGTATTTGGTAGCATGTAAACTTCTGATCCACTGGGAATGTGATGAAATATATAATTATCTCTACTATTATTCTGACATTTTACATTCTTAAAATAAAGTGGTGATCCTAACTGACCTAAAACATTTTTACTAGGATTAAATATCAGCAATTGTGAAAAACTGAGTTTAAATGTATTTGAATAAGGTGTATGTAAACTTCCGACTTAAACTGTATATAGAAGATAGAAGCTCTATTTGGTAAAAGACCAAGTCCATATTCTGGCAAGAACAGCTCAAATAAGCAAAGAGAAATGACATTCCATCATTACTTTAAGACATGAAGGTCAGTCAATCTGGTAAATTTCAAGAACTTTGAAAGTTTCTTCAAGTGCAGTCGCAAAAACCATCAAGCGCTGTGATGAAACTGTCTCTCATGAGGACCGCCACAGGAAAGGAAGACCCAGAGTTACCTCCGCAGCAGAGGATAAGTTCATTAGTTACCAGCACCAGAAATTGCAGCCCAAATAAATGCTTCAGAGTTCAAGTAACAGACACTTCTCAACATCAACTGTTCAGAGGAGACTGCGTGAATTAGGCCTTCATGGTCGAATTGCTGCAAAGATACCACTACTTAAGGACGCCAATAAAAAGAGACTTGCTTGGGCCAAGAAACACAAGTAATGGACATTAGACCGGTGGAAATCTCTCCTTTGGTCTGATCAGTCCAGATGATCACCGCATGGGTGGTTCCCACCGTGATGCATTGAGGAGGAGGTGTGATGGTGTTATGGTGCTTTGCTGGTGACACTAATTTATTTATAATTCAAGGTACACTTAACCGGCATGGCTACCACAGCATTCTGCAGCGATACACCATCTGGTTTGTGCTTAGTGGGACTATAATTTGTGTTTCAACAGGACAATGACCCAACACACCTCCAGGCTGTGTAAGGGCTTTTTGACCAAGAACGAGGGTGATGGAGTGCGATGAGTTGGACCACAGAGTGAAGGAAAAGTAGCCAACAAGTGCCCAGCATATGTGGTAATTCCCTCAAGACTGTTGGAAAAGCCTTTTTCATGAAGCTGCTTGAGAAAATGCCAAGAGTGTGCAAAGCTGTGAACCTGCATATGCAGGGCGGAAATAAACATCCAGCCAGGACGGGTTGTGTCAGCTCTACTCTCCAGACCTCCAGTGAGCCTCCACAGTCCAGTACATCCTGTGCCTGCTTCCCGCACTTGCCCTGAGGTGCGTGTCACCAGCCCAGTACCACCAGTGCCTGCACCACGCACCGGGCCTCCAGTGCACCTCCAGAGTCCATTACATCCTGTTCCTCCTCCCCGCACTTGCCCTGAGGTGCGTGTCACCAGCCCGGTACCACCAGTGCCGGCACCAGGCCTCCAGGATCCAGTACGCCCTGTTCCTGCTCCTCGCACTCGCCCTGAGGTGCGTGTCCCAGCCCGGTACCACCGGCACCACGCACCAGGCCTACAGTGCGCCTCGGCAGTCCTCCGACAACGACGGGCCACAGTCCGGAACCTCCAGCGACGGTCCTCAGCCCGGGATCTCCAGCGACGGTCCCCAGCCCGGGGTCTTCATTGACGGTCCCCAGCCCGGGGTCGCCGGTGTCCAGAACCTCCGGTGATGATCCACGCAGCGAAGGTTCCCAGCGCAGGGACTCCAGCAACGGTCCCCAGCCCTGGGTCTCCAGCGACGGTCCCCAGCCCGGGGTCACCAGAGACTGTCCCCAGCCCGGGGTCTCCGGCGATGATCCGCAGTCAAGAACCTCCAGTTATGATCCACGCAGCGATCAGTATAAAGAAGGGGGGCGGCGTCCAGAACCAGAGCCACCACCGAAGTTCGATGCCCACCCAGACCCTCCCATATAGGTTTAGGTTTGCGGCCGGGAGTCCGCACCTTTGGGAGAGTGGGGGGTACTGTCATGCCCTGACCTTAGTTATCTTTTTTTCTTTATTATTTTGGTTAGGTCAGGGTGTGACGAGGGTGGTTTGTTTAGTTTTTGTATTGTCTAGGGGTTTTTGTAAGTCTAGGTGTTTATCTGTCTATGATAGAATGTACGCTTACCACGCTACACCTTGGTCTCCTCTATACGACGAACATGACAGAACAACCCACCATAACAGGACCAAGCAGTGTGAAAAGGAGGAGCAGCAGCATTTAATGTGGAAATGGACATGGGAGGAGACACTTGTGTACACTTACCACGCTGCGCCTTGGTGTCTCCTCTATACGACGAATGTGACACTCTCCTGTTCTATTGGTTTTCATATCACCTTTCTTTCGTTGTCCAGAAGCCAAAGACAAAATCCTAGTAATTTTAGCAACCCATCCTTTTTGTTTGATCTCTGTCACATATGGAACCACTATCAGGTGTTTTCCCGCGAATTGCATTTTGGCAAATGTTTGAAAAACACGTGTTATTGGCTGCTTCATTACATGAGTTGCATGTTCTGTTATGCATTATCATAACCTAACCTAATGTGATTTTTGTCATTCTGAGCACCGTGGGTGGACACCCTAATGGGTTATGTACCCAATGCATATGGGCTCAGTACATTTCTCAAATGGCCGGTAAATTAAAATCTTCCCGTTCACCCTGGAGCAAAGCATAGTTTTGACATATTGAGCATCAAAGTTTTCAGATTCCAGATCTCAGAAATGTTTTGTGGTGAGTTCTTATTTTCATAACACATTAAGGGATACTTTGGGATTATGGCCCTGTATCCACTTACCCAGAGTCAGAATTTGTGGAAATAATCTTTGTCGATTATGAAGGATGTTAGAGGTAGTTTCCCGAGCCACTGCTAACAAGAGTTAGCAACATCCTTCAAACCGCACTCAGAGAAATAACAAATGGTATCCATGAGTTTATCTGACTCTGGGGAAGTATCCTGAGGTATCCCTTTAAAGGTACCTAATGTTCAGAGTATTAAAAAAAACATTTGTAAATCGCTATCTGACACTTCCGAATACATAAATGATACAATAACATTATTTTACCAGGATAGTCAGAACACATAATAAAATACATTAAGACAATTTTATTTGTCACATGCGCCGAATACAACTAGTGTATACTTTACCGTGAAATGCTTGCTTACGAGCCCTTCCCATTGAAAAAATAGTAACAATACACAAGAATGGAGTTATGTTCAGTGAGTACCAGATCAATGTGCAGAGGTATGAGGTACACTATATATACAAATGTATGTTGACACCGCTTCTAATTAGTGGATTTGGCTATTTCAGCCACACCCGTTGCTGACAGGTGTATAAAATCGAGCACACCGCCATGCAATCTCCATAGACAAACACTGGCAGTAGAATGGCCTTAGTAGAATGGCCTTAGTAGAATGGCCAAAGTTATACAGTATGAGTAAAAAGTTGATCAATACATAAGGGTGATCTTGTTCCTTTAGTGTTTGTAAATACCCTGGTAGGTTGATTTAATAACCTGAAAAAGATTAGAGACACCGGTTGGAGTGAGAAGCTTCCACTTGAGTGGACAGCTTGATGAAAACCAGTCAATATTCAGGTCCCCAAGAAAGTCGTCCTCTCTGTTTGTATCACATACACTATGAAGCATTTCACACACATTATTTAGATACTGACGGTTAACACTTGGTGGCCTATAGCAACACCCCAAAATAATAGGCTTTAGATGAGGCACGGGAACCTGCAACCACAACACTTCAATAACACTTGACATAAGGTCTTCTCTGAGCATTACAGGGATAGGGCTCTGAATATATACAGCAACTCCTACCCCATAAGCATGTCTGTGTCTTCTATAGATGTTATATACTTGTATTGCTACTGCTTTCTCATCAAATTAATTATTTAAGTGAGTCTCAGAAATGGCTAATATATGAATGGTATCTGATGTTAGCAAGTTATTGATTTCATTAACCTTATTTCTAAGGCTACGTACTGTATATTCATATGGGCTGTTTTCAACCCTTTCCTGGGTAGCTTATCAGAGATAGGCATAATATGGAGTCCTTTAATCAGTTGGTGTGTGTAGGTGTGTATGTGTGCTGCGGGGTTGAAGCTACGAACCCATTTGCTTGGTTTTCTCATCCCTTCCAGGCTTTTAGGAGGGAGGGTGGACAATGAGCCTGTCATAGCAGATGTAAGCAATGAGTTTAAAAGTGTGTCGGTCAGGTGTATGTGTGTTGGTGCTGCGTCTATGTGTGTGTGTGCGTATGTAGTGTGTGTGGATTTTGTGTGGGAGTGACAAAGCAGTGTGTGTGAGTGAGTGTGTATGGTGTGTGTGTGTGTGTGTATACAGTATAGTCTAGTAAGTGTGCGTAGGGTCAGTGTAGATAGTTCAGGTACCATTTATTGGCTGTTTAGCAGTCTGGCTATTTAGCAGTCATTGGCTTGTGGGTAGAAACTGTCTCGGTGCCTGTTGGTCCGACACCGTAGCTTGGGTGGCTGGAGGTCCTGGATCTATATTAGTTTATCAGACTAATTACTCTCATCACTGAACAATGATGTGACAACATCATTTACTTTAAGATTTCTGACAGTGTTGTTTTTTTGTTTGTGTGCCATTATTGCTGGCTAGACTAGCCTAGACCATATTTAGAGGGAGATGGCAAAGACGTGTTCTGAAAGATCCGTCTGTATTTGTTAAAATAGGTTGATGCAGATATAACTTTCTAGTTACAAATGTATTTAACTTAGATTTTTTTAAAGTAAATTTTAACTTCAAACACATATGAAGAACCATCTAAATATCAATTATATGTGACTAACTCATTCTTCACAAAAATGTCAGATAGAACTTTATAGTCCCAAGGTCTGGCGTTATTGATAACCAGAGTAACAAGTTGAATGGTGTGTTGTGTAGTTCCGGTCAAGGGCTTAGTCCATGTGTGGAACCTGACCACCAGGAGAGCTGACAGGGTTCTAGAAGGTCAATCTGGAGCCTCTGTCATCTTGCTCAACACTCTTCACTCCAGAGACACCCTCATCAGGTAACAAACTAACTACCTCTCTGACTATACCAGCCCTCAGGTCTTTTCACTATGCGGACATTGTTGAAGCAACAGGTGCCACATCAACGTAATTCTCTCTGATGAACCACCTGTAATCTCCTCATAGAGCAGGCCAGTATATGTATGTTTCATGGTGCTGTGTATCTGTGCGTTGTTTTGTCAGTCAGGGGCGGAACATGCATGTGTGCCTGTGGGATCTGGCTGAGGGGCGCAGTGCTAGTTTGCCCCCGGTGATGCGTTGTGCAGACCTCACTACCCTCTGGAGAGCCTTACGGTTGTGGGCGGAGCAGTTGCCATACCAGGCGGTGATACAGTCCACCAGGATGCTCTCGATTGTGCATTTGTAGAAGTTTGTGAGTGCTTTTGTTGACAAGCCAGATTTCTTCAGCCTCCTGAGGTTGAAGAGGCGCTGCTGCCCCTTCTTCACGATGCAGTCTGTGTGGGTGGACCAATTCAGTTTGTTAGTGATGTGTATGCCGAGGAACTTAACTTACTACCCTCTCCACTACTGTTCCATCGATGTGGAGGCGGGGGGGGGGGTGTTCCCTCTGCTGTTTCCTGAAGTCCACAATCATCTCCTTAGTTTTGTTGACGTTGAGTGTGAGGTTATCTTCCTGACACCACACTCTGAGGGCCCTCACCTCCTCCCTGTAGGCCGTCTCGTTGTTGTTGGTAATCAAGCCTACCACTGTTGTGTCGTCTGCAAACTTGATGATTGAGTTGGAGGTGTGCGTGGCCACGCAGTCGTGGGTGAACAGGGAGTACAGGAGAGGGATCAGAACGCACCCTTGTGGGGCCCCAGTGTTGAGGATCAGCAGAGTGGAGATGTTGTTGCCTTCCCTCACCACCTGGGGGCGGCCCGTCAGGAAGTCCAGTACCCAGTTGCACAGGGCGGGGTCGAGACACAGGGTCTCGAGCTTGATGACGAGCTTGGAGGGTACTATGGTGTTAAATGCCGAGCTGTAGTCGATGAACAGCAAACTCACATAGGTATTCCTCTTGTCCAGATGGGTTAGGGCAGTGTGCAGTGTGGTTGAGATTGCATCGTCTGTGGACCTATTTGGGCGGTAAGCAAATTGGAGTGGGTCTAGGGTGTCAGGTAGGGTGGAGGTGATATGGTCCTTGACTAGTCTCTCAAAGCACTTCATGATGACGGAAGTGAGTGCTACTGGGCGGTAGTCGTTTAGCTCAGTTACCTTAGCTTTCTTGGGAACAGGAACAACGGTGGCCCTCTTGAAGCATGTGGGAACAGCAGACTGGGATAGGGATTGATTGAATATGTCCGTAAACACACCAGCCAGCTGGTCTGCGCATGCTCTGAGGGCGCGGCTAGGGATGCCGTCTGGGCCTGCAGCCTTGCGAGGGTTAACACGTTTAAATGTTTTACTCACCTCGGCTGCAGTGAAGTAGAAGCCGCATGTTTTGGTTGCAGGTCGTGTCAGTGGCACTGTATTGTCCTCAAAGCGGGCAAAAAAGTTATTTAGTCTGCCTGGGAGCAAAGACATCCTGGTCCGTGACGGGGCTGGTTGTCTTTTTGTAATCCGTGATTGACTGTAGACCCTGCCACATACCTCTTGTGTCTGAGCCGTTGAATTGAGATTCTACTTTGTCTCTATACTGACGCTTAGCTTGTTTGATTGCCTTGTGGAGGGAATAGCTACACTGTTTGTATTCGGTCATGTTTCCGGTCACCTTGCCCTGATTAAAAGCAGTTTCACGCGAATGCTGCCATCAATCCACGGTTTCTGGTTTGGGAATGTTTTAATCGTTGCTATGGGAATGACATCTTCAACACACGTTCTAATGAACTCGCACACCGAATCAGCGTATTCGTCAATGTTGTTGTCTGACGCAATACGAAACATATCCCAGTCCACATGATGGAAGCAGTCTTGGAGTGTGGAATCAGATTGGTCGGACCAGCGTTGGACAGACCTCAGCGTGGGAGCTGAGTATAACAGAGAGTGAGTTTTATTAGAGAGAACAAAGGAATTTCTTCCACATCACAGAAACTGAGAACTGAACAATATTCATGTTCTGGAGAATGTATAAATGGTCGGTGAAGTAGCCAGCCACGAACTGGTCTGTTTTGTACAATTTTGTGAAAATCATGAGAGACAATACAGCCACATTACCATAACTGTTTATACAAGTGTCTCAGTTGTGAGGCTTTCATCTAATTGTTATATAAAATGAATGAGTAAAGATTAAATTATTTGTGAAATTATGTAATGTGATTTTAAACTGTTTAATGAAGGAAACTCCAATTCCTTTTGGAGTTTAACTAAATTATTGGCCTGCCCCATGAGCGCACACATTGATCTGGCATCATGGGACAGCTCTTTCTGCTGTTATGAATATAACCCCCACCGGGAGAAATTCCCTTCAGACCAGCTTACCTTGATAACCACGAGAGGGCTAAGGTTTCAGACCAGTACCTCATCACAGAGGGAGTTACGGTTTGAGTAGATTTCTGAATTCTTTAACCTTTTATTGCTGCGATCCCGTTACCGGGATCAACATCCAGGGAAATTTCGGAGTGACTAACTAAAAATACAACGTCGTAACATTAAACATTCTTGAAAATGCAAGTGTCTTACATCCTTCAAAAGATTATAATCTTGGTAATCAAACTATGCTTTCCTATTTAAAATAGCTATTACAGAGGACAAATTCCATGCTTTTGTTTGAGAAGAGCGATCAACAACAACAAACATTTTCCGCCATGACAGTTTTGACACATTCACATCTGAAATTAAAAATAAAATAAAATTATGACTTACATTCTGATATCTTGCTCTTATTTCTCCTCCTGAGGGTCCCAGTGATCAAATGAAGTGCCGTTTTCTTTGATAAAATCCATTTTTCTAGCCTAAAACTAAACATTTTGTAAACCTCTTGTGTCGTGAATTCCATCTCTATTAACTTTTGACGAAGCATTCAACGTAATTACACACAGTAAACAATTGTTTATCTAGTCATGGTTGGTTTCATTGCAATCCTCTGGATGTTTGCAACACAGGGGAGTATTGACCGAAGTGAACTGATTTGAAGACAACGAGCAATGACCTCATTGGGCACCAATAATATTAGCGAAGTTTCGTTGATTGACTGCATTTCTGCCCAATGACCACTGATCTTCTTGAAATCTAGCTGGGTAGATAGCCAATGAGCTGAGGTAAACGCCAGTATGTGATGGTTATGGGTTGGACCAACATCCCTTGTTTGTAAACGCACGCATAAGGAACTTCATTCGCCATTGACCATCAGACTAGTTGCAGTCACGCTCGTTACGCACAGCAGTGTTTTGGAAAGTAGTATTTTGGAAGCAGTATTTTGGAAAGGGTTTTTTCAACGATTTCATTGAAGACATAATGGCGAATAAATCAGGAAAAGCGAAGTCCTAGTCTACGTATACAGATTTGCACCAGATTATAGAAGAGATTGATCGAGAAAGTGAGACAGATTTGTTGTTTGATGAATCTTATGATTCAAACATTGAGGAGATGTTTCTGCAAGGACAGGACGTAATTCTGGACTGGTAAGTGCTAATGCCGTTGTTTGAAATATAAATATTTTTTTGCAAAATTTGTTTTTATTTTTTGCAATTTGCAATGAAATGTGTGATGAAATGTGTAAAGTACACATTGGCTATACATAGTGTGTGTGTTGTTTGTTTGTTTGTTTGTTTGGGTGTGTGTGTGTATGTGTATATATATTTTTTTATTCAAATGGAATGGAGTAGAACAGCAAACACACACATGGCCACTGCTACTCCTCACCATTTCCATATGAAATGGGTGCTGTTGGGAGGAGGGCAGGCCCACAACAATGGCTGGAGTTGAATGGAACAGCACTTGACCTTAGTGACTGTTCCCTCTGCTCTGTTCCCTCTGCTCTATGATGTGATGATAAAATGCTCATACAATACAAATGTTTTTTAAATGTTTTCTTTCACAGTGATAGCGACTCCGACTGGGAGCCCTCGGTGCCAAGGTGCCCATCCCCCACTGAAGCGGGTTCATCCAGCTGGACTCCTGCTGTCTCCGGCTCCACACCTACCCTCGCCCGGCCGTCTAGAGGTGTGAAGACAGTAACAAAGAAGCGGAGGAAGGGAAGTGTGGAACCTGCTGGCAGAGAGATAAAGTGGCTGTTCCACTGGATGTCAGAAGGTGAATTCACCAATTTGTAAGTCGCTCTGGATAAGAGCGTCTGCTAAATGACTTAAATGTAAATGTAAATGTAGGTAGAGGGGCAATGGCACTCTGTGCTGGAGGAGGATGTGGAGCCACGTCCTCCAATATTCAGACCAAAAAGGCCACCAGGACCTCACCTCGACATGACATCGAAATACAGCCCCATGCAACTTTTTCAACTGTTTTCCCCCCCTGGCAGTTGTTGATTCCCTGGTGTGTAATACTAACAAGTATGGGGCTAGGAAGCAAGCAGGAAAAAAAGAGGCATGGAAGCCCATTTCTATGTCAGATCTTTTCTGCTACCTTTCACTGGTAATTTACATGGGACTGGTGAAGTTAAAAACCCTAAAGGATTACTGGAAAACATCCCCACTCGATCAACTGCCTTTCCCCCCCACTGTCATGTCCTCTACAAGGTTTATAAATATCTCACAGGCGCTTCACATCAGTGACCCAGAAGTTGATGAGGAGAATGACAGGAGGAGAGGCACTGCAAGGTTTGACATGCTCTGCAAAGTCAAACCTCTCTACCCCAGCATGGTTGAGGCCTGCAAGATCCATTTTCAGCCCGCCCAGAACAGATCCATAGATGAGAGGATGGTAGCCTCAAAGGCCAGAATTGGTCTAAAACAATACATGCGTAACAAACCAACTAAGTGGGGTTACAAGCTGTTTTTTTTGGCTGATTCTGTGTGTGCATACACATGCAATGTTTTTGTCTATGAGGGGAAAGAACACTTGTGTGACTGGTAAAGGGCTTAGCTATGACTCTGTAATGGAGTTCATGTGCAAAGGATTAGCATTTCAATTGTTAGAATTATCAACTTGTAGTGTCTTTTATCTTTTGCGCCCTTCTCAGTCCCTTTGTCTACCAAGCCGCCATGCTGTGCCCATTAGGGCACATCCGCTATCATTTCCTTGTAACCATATCTATTGTTTGTTTGTTTATGCATTTCTGTGATTATTTAGTTAGTAAATAAATGATTTAAGACAATTGATGTATGGATGTATGGATGATATATTAGGAAAATTATAACTTTGTAATCTGAATATTTTCCTTGGTGCACTGACTTCCTAGTTAATTACATTCACATGATTAAGTTAGTTTAATCACATAATTATAATTACAGAGAATTTATTTGATACAAATAAGTCTTCAGTTTAATGATGCCAAAGACATGACAGATTGGAGAGGGAGGGGAGGGGAGGGGGTGAGAAATGGAGGGGATGGAGAGAGGTGAGGGAGGGGAGGAGGGGAAAGGAGGTGAGATAGGGAGGGGAGGAAGGGGAAGGGAAGGGAAGGAAAGGGGAGGGAGTGGGTGGGAGGGGGTAAGAGAGGGAGGGAAGGAGATGAGAGAGGGAGGGAATAAGAGGGAGGCGAGAGAGGGAGGGGAGTGGGTGGGAGAGGTGAGTGAGGGGAGGAGGCGAGAGAGGGAGGGAGGAGATGAGAGAGGGAGGGGAGTGGGTGGGAGAGGGAGGGAGGGAGGGAAGTGGGTGGGAGGGAGGGAGGGAGGGGATGATGCGAGAGAGGGAGGAGGGAGAGGGAGGGGAGGAGGTAAGAGAGGGAGGGGAGGAGGCGAGAGAGGGAGGGGGGGTAAGAGAGGGAGATGATGTCCTGGATATTTGCTGTTTGTTCATGAGTTACAGTGCAACTTTTGATAATACACTTGTCAACACATAACAATTTAGGTTTGTGGAAGTGCTGTATTGTGTCACTTTCCTCTCCTCATGACCTGTCTGATAGAAACTTGTGAGTAGGCATGGTTTAGAGTGCATCAGCCAATGACAGACAAATTATTACACATTTCCCCCTTGCTTTCATTTGTGTTTGTTAGGGTATGAGACGGTAGTGGAAAGCCATAGCCCAGTCCAGTCAGTGTGCAGTGAAGCAGGGCTGGGAGGCGACAGGCAGCTTTTCAGGCACCTTCATTGCCTCCAGATTCATGTTACTCACCCTGCTCTAATGAAGCCTCACATGAAAGCGACAGGCTAGTAACTCGATCCAGCCAAACATGCCACCACTATAGAGACAGGCTGGACGAGGCAATGGGACGCCTTCAAGCCCAGCACCCTCAATAATGCCATTGTGACTACATGCAGGTACACACACACACACATCCTCTCTTATCACTGTCCCGTTCTCCTGTCCCACCCCTGGCTGCCCCACAGTTATCCATGCCTTTCCCAGGGGATCCTAATCACAGATTTAGACCCATGCCTCCACACACACAGCCACAAAGCATGGTGTAGATCCGAGCCAGAGGGGGATTGAAAGGAAGGAGCAGCACCATCAATTTAGGAGGCAGGTAGGTTTAATGTTTACCCCTCGCTGCCAGCGGATTGCTGCCATTGAAGAAGCATTAATTAATAGAGTGGGTGTTTAATTTATGGGCATAAGTGTGTGTGTGTGTGTGCCACACAAGAACACTCCACCTGAGGCACAGCGAGAGAGGCTGCTCATTAAAGCCCTCTTTGTCTGGCTATTAGCTCAGGGGTAAACATGGCACAGATGTGGCACCCCGATAAAATACAGATTGCTTCCTTAAACAGATGTTTGTTCTGATTGGCTGGTTTGATGGGATGTGTAATCTGATTGGTCCTTTAAAACAGGATATTTAATCTGATTGGTCTGTTAAACAGGATGTTTATTCTCAGCCTTAATGAGGATGTATCTCTCTCTCTCTGGATCAGTCAGAGAGACTGAGTAGTGTAGCCATAGGGAAGTCAGACAGAGAGACTGTGAGTAGCTGTAGCTAATAGGGTCTCTCTCTCACTCGCCCTTTCCCTCATGCTATCTAATGTTCTCTCTCACTCTCCCTCACACTCTTCCTTTTCTCTCCCTTCCTCTTTCTCTCTCTCTGTCTCTCTAATGAGCTTTCATTAGACTGTGTGTATTTTATCAGAGTCAATGCCAGTGTGTCTAGGTCAGGAAAACGACGCTTGCGTCAGGAGGTCAGGTCTTATTAGGATTTATTATAGACTGTAGTACAGCTCTGTCTGCCTGATGGATCAGAGCCTAGTAGTGGTTGAAAGTAGTAAGACGTAAGCCCATAAAGTGTAAAGCTGTTATGTCCTCCCATTGTGTTTTACTACATAAGTTTTCTTGTAGTTTCCTGTTGTGCACTGAAATGAGGGATTCAAGTTTGAACTTGATTAATGAAAATATAAGACAAAAAAAATGACTGGCACCTGGCCTAAAGTTTGCCTTGCCTCTGTTTTTCCCTGTTGGTTGCAAGAACGATGGCCAGCTGTAGCTTATTTTTTTCTATTTTTTTATTTAACTTTTATTTAACTAGGCAAGTCAGTGAAGAACAGGTTCTTATTTACAATCATGGACTAGTCCGGCCTAAACCCAGACGATGCTTCGCCAATTGTGCGCCGCCCAAAGGGACTCCCAATCACGGCCGGATGTGATACAGCCTCGATTCAAACCAGGGACTGTAGTGACGCCTCTTGCACTCAGATGCAGTGCCTTAGACCACTGCACCACTAGGGAGCCTATGATTGGACGTTGTGTGTGTGACTGGGGTCTAGGGTGGAGTAGGCATTTATTGCCTAGATGGGATAGTTAGTTATTTAGTTTGAATGTAATAACCGTTAAAACATTTAGAAATCAGCTTTTCAGTGTTTGACTGTCCCTCTTCCTACAGGTAAAGATAATTGACCTGCCCAGTCAGCTCCCCCATGCCACATGCCAAGCTGGGAAGATATATGTGTATCAAGCTATGGCAGGTAACTGGTAGCGAATACACTGTTCTATTCTCCCAGTAGCAAGTCACCGTGTGCATCCCAAAAGGCACACTATCCCCCATATAGTGGTTTACTTTTGACCAGAGCCCTATTGACCCTGGTCAAAAGTAGTGCACTATAAAGGGAATAAGGTGCCATTTGGGACACAATCTAGCTTCCAGCAACCTGTATCTACAGCAAGCTAACAGTGCTATCCTCACCTCACTGCATGGCACTGTAATGTTCAATCTGTTCACTTATGGCCATAAAATAAAAAAGTTATAGTATTTTCCCTTCCCTTCCTCTCTTTCTTCCTCCTAAATGTTTATATTTTTACTGGTTATAAACAGATTGTTCGAGAGCCCTCGACCAGACGCATACATAAAAGATATGTCAACAAATAATTGAGAAGACTCCTCTTGGCGCGATGATTTATAGCAATACGTTGTCCCGGGCCATTTTTCCAGCGCCTTTTTTGATACAGGACGTTGAGTCCCAACACTGTAATTACAATGTGTGGAAGGGCTGGGGTTCAACAGAGATATATCTGCCACCCAACCAGCCCTCGCTCTACCCGCCAGCCAGCTGTGCATCACATCTAAAGATCCCTCGCCCTCCTCCTCTGTTTTGTAAATACTGTCAAAAGTTTTATTCCCCCCCTATTAAAGAGGCCTGTAATTATTTTCACAGTTAATTCATATTTTTTGCTTTGCGGTATTTATGATTTTCTGCTTATGCAAGACGTTTAATGAATTGCTGCTGGTTGTTGACGACAGTTGGTGGTTTGGGTCTGCATGGGGAGTTTAGTGTCAACATGAATCTAAGTTTGTGTGTGTGTGTACGTGTGCATGCGTGTATGTTGACCCTGGGCGGTATGGGGTGGATCACCAGACATCAATGCTAATTGTCCCTCTGTTGCCTAATACTGTTTGTTTTCTTTGGTTTCGTAGAGTTGGGTCCTTTTACTCTATCCTTTCATCTTATGTTGGAAGCCAATCCTGTTTCAGGGTTGACTGCCAGAAAACAAAACTATTCATTCTGACAAGCACAAGACCCAGGTGATATTAAATAATTCCAGTTTGACGATCTCATCACCAGGCAAGGAATTGTCTTGGAACTGTCACAGAACTAGTCGGAAACTTGCTGCAATGTGTAGATAGTGGAGATAGACGTAAAAGCTTACCCACCAAAGGGAGATGCAGAGGTGGGTTTTAAACAATGTAGGTGTGTGTTAGTATGTGTGCATGCGAGAGAAACTGTATGTGTGTTTGTCTTCGTGGGTGAAGGGGATAATGTGTTAACCAAGTGTTGTGGACTACAGTAGGCTCAGCCACCTCACACATTCTGTCAATCAATCTCAAGACTGTCGCCTCGTTATACACATGATCCTTGCTGGTGCAGCCCGCTGTTTCCTCAACCTTCACACACACCGGGGGGGGAAGACACTGAGTCTTCTCTCCTCTTTTTCCCTCTCTGTCTCCTCCCTCCCTCTCTCTCCCTCTCCTCTCCTCCCTATATCTTGTAACTGAGAGTGAGAGCAGGGATCCTCCATCATACTGACTGAGAACTGAGAACAGATTTATTGCCGGCCTTTAAACGCTCACCGCTGGAAGTTTGGAAAAGGTTAAATGTCATATTAAGTAGCACTTTCTTTTGGTTTAGGCTTCCCCTATTTTAGGTTTTCTCTCTGCGTTTCTTCCCCCTCTCCCCTCCCCAGCCTTCTCTAATGTAAGCATTCAGAACAAGGTCTGGAAGGTAAACAAGCTCAATCTGCAATCTGATTTGCTATGAGGCCGTCAAGTGGTAGAGATGCAGAAGGAGAAAGTGTCTCCATATGTTGTCCGGAGCAGAGAGGAGGGGAGATGTGAGATGTGGGCTCGGGGAGGGATGCCGGTAGACGGTGATGTATGATGTGCAAGGCTTTTAACATGAACAGAGGCTGCGGGCCAGAAGGAAATGTTCCTATACAGATATCCATCACTCTCAGCTCATCGCCCCAGAGCCATGATGTCATGGCGCTCTGCAGAGGGACTGGATGGATAGACGGGAATCGGGATGGGATTGATTCCGTATGTGCTGATGCGGTGCCCACCTTTCCTTATCCCTGGTCAGTCACTTCACGGTGCCTCTCCCTCTCTCTCCTTCTCCCTCTCTCTCCTTCTCTCTTTCTTGCTTTCTCCCGCTCTCCCTCTCTCTCAATTCAATTTAATTCAAAGGGCTTTATTGGCATGGGAAACATATATTAACATTGCCAAAGCAAATGAAATAGATAATAATAAACAATCAGAAATAAACAGTTAACATTACACTCACAAAAGTTGCAAAGGAATAAAGACATTTCAAATGTCATATTATGGCTATATACAGTAATAATGTAGATTATGTAGATAATGTTGTAATGGTGTAGAAAATGTTGTAATGATGTAGAAATAGGTAAAGTACAAAAGAGAAAATAAATACTAATAAACATGAGTTGTTTTTACAATGGTGTTTTCTCTTCACTAGTTGCCCTTTTCTTGTGGCAACAGGTCAGAAATCTTGCTGCTGTGATGGCACGCTGTGGTATTTCACCCAATAGATATGGGAGTTTATCAAAATTGGATTTGTTTTCAAATTCTTTGTGGGTCTGTAATCTGAGGGAATTATGTGTCTCTATTATGGTCTCTCGCTTTCCCCCTCCCTCCCTCCCTCCCTCCCACCACTGGGTTGGGAAATACTGTCGTATGGGCCATGTGAGTCCTGGGACTGATTGTATGGTGTGCTTATACACATGCCATACAGTAGATCGGTAGAGCATGTGTGACTTGCATTTGTTATTAGAAGAACACATTCAAAATCCCAAGAACTCTTCTTCTGGTCAAGTCTGACCCTCTACTCAGTGAGGCAAAGCTTAAGAGTGCTGAAAGAGGCCAGGCTAGGTCTGTACAGAAGACTAAGAGGCAACAATGGCCGCATCACAAATTGCACCCAATGTATAGTGCACTGACCTGGTCAAAAGTAGTGCACTATAGCACTATATAGGGAATAGGGTGCCATTTGGGACACAGCCTAGGAGATGGGGTTGAATGGGGAATAACAGTCCCACTTTTCTTCTCACTCTCTCTGGGTACACCGTTCAGTGTTCATCTATCTTGCCAGCTGTGCTTTATATTGATGAATCTTTTCTTCAAGCATCAGTCCTACTTCAGTAGAGAGCCCTCTTTTAGAGGGGCAACAGAGGATATAATGAATTAGGTGTCTACCCAGGGTTCCCCGACCTTCGCCCTGTGACATCATCAATCAAGGAGCTCCTACACTTAACGTGAAGTGCAAGGGCTGAGGGGCAGCAGGAGGTAATGCTTAGCAACCGACACAGCCCAGCCAGCAGGCAGGAAAAACACTGATTTTCACTTGTTTTTATTTGTTTTCATAAATCTCATAATATCGTTCATTAGTGATGTGTTTATAAGGAATACACGGATCTGTCTATAATTTGTTTAAGGCTTGAAAAGGGAAATATACCGTTAAGTGAGAAGAGGACTTGGGGAGGAGGGAAAAAGTGTCTTCGGCTCTCTGCGCCCCTTACACATATGAAAAAGTGTCTCTCCTTCTTCAGCCTGGCCTCTATGCAGGGCACACTATCGCTCGGGGCCTGGTGGTATGCTCTGCCTCTAGATGGGTTCAAAGAAGAGTACAAACAATACAAGAAGCATCATAGATGCTATTTGAAGATTATGTTATGGTTATGGAGATACCCTCCCTCTAAACTTGTTGGGTTGCGATACCTGCCAGCATTCTATTTTTCTTTCCACTTGACTACATAATGATAGGTTGTTGTATCCCTGATTTGCATACATCAGGTGGAGGTGCATAAAGGGGTAGAGCTTGCAGACTGAGGGA
Organism: Oncorhynchus masou masou; assembly: GCF_036934945.1. Classification (NCBI taxonomy): domain Eukaryota; kingdom Metazoa; phylum Chordata; class Actinopteri; order Salmoniformes; family Salmonidae; genus Oncorhynchus; species Oncorhynchus masou. The sequence goes on along the minus strand of NC_088236.1, from coordinate 22,536,429 downwards.
GCTGTGCCTTTACTTGCCGAGAAAGATGAATGGTGGGCCTGTGGGAAGGGTAGGAGAGGGAAAGGGAGAGGAGGGGAGGATAGAAGGAGAGCAGGGTCGAGGAGCTCCCCTCCTCCCCTGTAAATCTTCTAATATGGAGCCCTCTGCTTTTATCAGCTCACCTTTATGTTTTCATCCACTCAACTGATTTAGGAGTACACCATATTCCTCCATACAACACCTCCTCTTCCCTGTCTCAGGTAATACCGGGGATCCTTCTCAGGTAGCCAGTAAAGGCATAGTAAAAGGATAATGGGGTGGACTCTTATCTGAGTGTGCACTAGTATACTATAGTATATATACTGACTATACAATACATTCGGAACTTGACAGACTGATCAGGTGAATCCAGCTGAAAGCTATGATCCCTTGTTGATGTCACTTGATAAATCCACTTCAATCAGTGTAGATGAGACAATTGAGACATGGATTGTGTATATGTGCCATTCAGAGAGTGAATATTTAAGTGCCTTTGAACAGGGTAGTAAGTACCAGGCACCCCGGTTTGAGTGTATCAAGAACTGCAACGGTGCTGGGCTTTTCACGCTCAACAGTTTCCCGTGTGTATCGAGAATGGTCCAGCACCCAAAGGACATCCAGCCAACTTGAAACAACTGTGGGAAGCAATAGAGTCAACATGGGCCAGCATCCCTGTGGAACGCTTTCAACACCTTGTAGAGTCCATGCCCTGACGAATTGAGGGTGTTCTGAGGGCAAAGGGGGCTGCAACTAAATATTAGGAAGGTGTTCCTAATGTTTTGTACACTCAGTGTATAGAGAATGTCTGTCAAAGCAAATGTTATTTGTCACATTCTTCGTAAACAACAGGTGTAGACTAACAGTGAAATGCTTACTTACTGGCCCAACAATGCAGAGAGAAAGAAAATGAAATAATAACATGAGAAATAAATACACTATTAGTAACGATAACTTGGCTATAAACACAAGGGAGCAGTACCAAGTTGATGTGCAGGGGTACAAGGTAATTGAGGTAGACATGTAATTTCTCTTCATAAGGTATTCATTCCCCTTGACTTATTCCACATGTTGTGTTACAGCCTGAATTCAAAATCGATTAAATAAATAAAAAATCTCACCTATCTACACACAATACCACATAATGGCAAAGTGTCGGTCTTGGTAAGTAACTCCAGTGTATATTTGGCCTTGTGTTTTAGGTTATTGTCCTGCTGAAAGATGAATATGTCTCCCAGTATCTGTTGGAAAGCAGACAGAACCAGGTTTTCCTCTAGGATTTTGACTGTGCTTTATTCCGTTTCTTTTTATCCTAAAATAATTTCAGATGACAAGCGTACCCGTAGCATGATACAGACACCAAGATGCTTGAAAATATTAAGAGTGGTAGTGATGTGTTGTGTTGGATTTTCCCCAAACATAACGCTTTGTATTCAGGACATAAAGTTAATTTCTTTGGCACATTGTTTGCTGTTTTACTTTAGTGCCTTGTTGCAAACAGGATGCATGCATGTTTTAGAATATTTTTATTCTGGACAGGTTTCCTTCTTTTCACTCTGTCATTTAGGTTAGTATTGTGGAATAACTACAATGTTGTTGATCCATCTTCAGTTTTCTCCTATCACAGCCATTAAACTGTTTTAAAGTCACCATTGGCCTCATGGTGAAATCCCCGAGCAGTTTCCTTCCTCTCCGGCAACTTAGGAAAGAGTTTGGAAGGATGCCTGTATCTTTGTGGTGACTGAGTGTAATTAATAACTTCACCATGCTCAAATGGAAATTCAATGTCTGCTTTTTCATTTTTGACCCATCTATCAAACAGTGCCTTTCTTTGCAGGGCATTGGAAAACCTCTCTGGTCTTTGTGGTTTAATCGCTTTTTGAAACTTATTTAGGATTGCCATAACAAAGAGGTTAAATACTTATTGACTTAAGACATTTCAGCTTTTCATTTTTAATTCATTTTCTTAGAAAAATTATACACTGAAAAAAATATAATCCTTTTCTGGGTTATGGTTTATATAAGGAAATCAGTCAATTGAAAGATACCTTTAAAAGAAAAGTAGGGGCTTGGATCAGAAAACCAGTCAGTATCTGGTGTGACCACCATTTAAAAAAAAAACTTTATAACCTGTAACCTTTATTTAATTAGGCAAGTCAGTTAAGAACAAATTCTTATTTTCAATGACAGCCTAGGAACAGTGGGTTAACTGCCTGTTCAGGGGCAGAATGACAGATTTGTACCTTGTCAGCTCGGGGGCTTGAACTTGCAACCTTCCGGTTACTAGTCCAATGCTTTAACCACTAGGCTACCCTGCCTCATGCAGCATGACACATCGCCTTCGCATAGAGTTGATCAGGCTGTTGATTGTGGCCTGTGGAATCTTGTTCCTCTCCTCTTCAATGGCTGTACGAAGATGTTGGCGGGAACTACAACATGCTGTCGTGAACGTCGATCCAGAGCATCCCAAACATGCTCAATGGGTGACATGTCTGGTAAGTACGCAGGCCATGAACTGGGACATTTTCAACATCAAGGAATTGTATACAAATCCTTGCGACATGGGGCAGTGCCTTATCATGCTGAAACATGAGGTGATGGTGGTGGATTAATGGTACGACAATGGGCCTCAGGATCTCGCCCCCGTGGGGCACTCTGTTCACAACATTGACATCAACAAACCGCTCGCCCATACGACGCCATCCCTCTGTCTGCCATCTGCCCGGTACAGTTGAAACCAGGATTCATCCGTGAAGAGCACACTTCTCCAGTGTGCCAGTGGCCATCGAAGGTGAGCATATGCCCACTGAAGTCAGTTAAGACACCGAACTGCAGTCAGGTCAAGATGCTGGTGAGGGTCTTTATGCAGCAGCAGGTCTGATCCTACAGGGAGGGATACAGATGAGGAGTAAAGTGACGAGCACTGTAATAGTCTGTCTGCCAGGCCAGTGGGAGAGTAATGGTCCCACAGTGTCAGTGTGCTCTCATACAGATAACCCCTGCGCTTTCTGCACAGCCCTGTGGCTTCTGTAGTAACATATCTCTCCCTCTCTCTTCCTGTTCCCTTTTTCTCCCCCCTCCTTCTCATCTTTCTCTTTCTCATATGCGATTTGTCTAATGCTCCTTCTCTTTCTCTCTCTCTCTCTCTCTCTCTGTCTCTCCCTTTCTCTCCCTTCCTGTCTCTCTCTTGCCTTTCACCCCCCCCCCCTCCCCCGCTCTCAGAGGAGGGCCTCTCCCCCTGGACGCTTGACGGACAGCACAGACTCCAGGTCAGTGAGGGTGAGCACTCTCCACAGGTTTTCCGCAAATGCTCTTCTCTCTCCCAGACCTGGGTTCAAATAATATTTAAAATCTTTCAAAGACGTTGAGCGTTTTCTCTACCCTGCCTGGAGTTCCAGGTGGGCGGGTTATGCCCTTTTGAGACTTTTCTGTTGGTTACATCACAGTAGGTAAGCTCAATCAATCACATATACAGTATTTAAAATGTGTTTAAATAGTATTTGAACCCAGGTAGGTCTGCTCTCCCCAGGCCCTCCCTGGCTCTCTTCTATCAGTGGGAAAACATACTATCCAGAGGATGCGTGTCTGCAGGGCTCTGGGTCATAAATCAGCATTTCAGGGCCAGTCCCTGTGCTTGGGTGTCACTGCCACACACATACAAGCACGCACATACAAGCACGCATACGCACCTTTCTCACATTCATACTCTCTCATACACTCTTTCTCACACACACAAACACACAGACACACGTGTCCTCAGTCCTCAGACCAGAACCGTCCTAATGCTGTAGTCTAGCTGCTTTAGTGACGCTGAAAAAATGAACATCTCATCACTCTTCTGCCATATATTATCTTACGTAACAACCGAGTGCATCTGAGCCACAACGCCTCATTTAACGCTATGTTTTCTGTTGATTTCATGAGCGAAAGAAACTGCCCAATATTTGACGTCTACCCCATGAATCAGTGTAGAGGGGAACCTGGGACTTGATATACTACAGTTCTGTACTGTGGAGGGGTGTTATTCTTCCCAGGCCTTGTTTTACTAATGAATGCTTGAATTAGAAAGATTTGCTGCAAACGCGTCTACAATAACACTAGAAAGGGTTTGATTCAATATACTGAAAATATGAGCTCTGGTTATTTGGTTTATTTTGTAGAAGCGCAAAATATTGATTTAATATGTCATTCTGGAGAATATTTTAAAAAACGAGCCGGGGGTAAGAATCCAACCAGGGTTTTTAAATGATCCTGAAGTGCAGTACAGTGTGACACCCAGACAGCCATCTCCACTTCTTCCCACAAAAGTATTTTTGTGTGGACGGCAGTATAGCGAGGCCAAGGTCTGGGGTATCTGCCTTCCGGGTGACTGCTCTGCTTGTTGCTCTGTCTTGCCTGATGAACGACCCGCGAGAGGTAATAAAAATATCAAAAACTTGGAGGACGTTAACCAAACAGAAAACACATATGCAATAAAGTTCACAGTGGGAGGCTACAATAAAGGAGCAGTCGTTCACATTGGGAGGCTACAATAAAGGAGCAGTCGTTCACAGTGGGAGGCTACAATAAAGGAGCAGTCGTTCACAGTGGAAGGCTACAATAAAGGAGCAGTCGTTCACAGTGGGAGGTTACAATAAAGGAGCAGTCGTTCACAGTGGGAGCTCGTTCACAGTGGGAGGCTACAATAAAGGAGCAGTCGTTCACAGTGGGAGGCTACAATAAAGGAGCAGTCGTTCACAGTGGGAGGCTACAATAAAGGAACAGTCATTCACAGTGGGAGGCTACAATAAAGGAGCAGTCGTTCACAGTGGGAGGCTACAATAAAGGAGCAGTCGTTCACAGTGGGAGGCTACAATAAAGGAGCAGTCGTTCACAGTGGGAGGCTACAATTAAGGAGCATTCGTTCACAGTGGGAGGCTACAATAAAGCATCAGTCGTTCACAGTGGGAGGCTACAATAAAGGAGCAGTCGTTCACAGTGGGAGGCTACAATAAAGGAGCAGTCATTCACAGTGGGAGGCTACAATAAAGGAGCAGTCTTTCACAGTGGGAGGCTACAATAAAGCAACAGTCGTTCACAGTGGGAGGCTACACAGTCGTTCACATCGGGAGGCTACAATAAAGGGAGGCTCACATCGGGAGGCTACAATAAAGGAAGTCGTTCAAGTGGGAGGCTACAATAAAGGAGCAGTCGTTCACAGTGGGAGGCTACAATAAAGGAGCAGTCGTTCACAGTGGGAGGCTACAATAAAGGAGCAGTCGTTCACAGTGGGAGGCTACAATAAAGGAGCAGTCGTTCACAGTGGGAGGCTACAATAAAGGAACAGTCATTCACAGTGGGAGGCTACAATAAAGGAACAGTCCTTCACAGTGGGAGGCTACAATAAAGGAACAGTCCTTCACAGTGGGAGGCTACAATAAAGGAGCAGTCGTTCAGAGTGGGAGGCTACAATAAAGGAACAGTCCTTCACAGTGGGAGGCTACAATAAAGGAACAGTCCTTCACAGTGGGAGGCTACAATAAAGGAGCAGTTGTTCACAGTGGGAGGCTACAATAAAGCAACAGTCGTTCACAGTGGGAGGCTACAATAAAGGAGCAGTCGTTCACAGTGGGAGGAGGCTCACAGTGGGAGGCTACAATAAAGGAACAGTCGTTCACAGTGGGAGGCTACAATAAAGGAGCAGTCGTTCACAGTGGGAGGCTACAATAAAGGAGCAGTCGTTCACAGTGGGAGGCTACAATAAAGGAACAGTCATTCACAGAGGGAGGCTACAATAAAGGGCAGTCGTTCACAGTGGGAGGCTACAATAAAGGAGCAGTCGTTCACAGTGGGAGGCTACAATAAAGCAACAGTCGTTCACAGTGGGAGGCAGTCGTTCACAGTGGGAGGCTACAATAAAGGAGCAGTCGTTCACAGTGGGAGGCTACAATAAAGGAGCAGTCGTTCACAGTGGGAGGCTACAATAAAGGAGGCTACAGTCATTCAAGTGGGAGGCTACAATAAAGGAGCAGTCGTTCACAGTGGGAGGCTACAATAAAGGAGCAGTCGTTCACAGTGGGAGGCTACAATAAAAGCAGTCGTTCACAGTGGGAGGCTACAATAAAGGAGCAGTCGTTCACAGTGGGAGGCTACAATAAAGGAGCAGTCGTTCACAGTGGGAGGCTACAATAAAGGTTCACAGTGGGAGGCTACAATAAAGGAGCAGTCGTTCACAGTGGGAGGCTACAATAAAGGAACAGTCTTTCAAGTGGGAGGAGCAGTCGTTCACAGTGGGAGGCTACAATAAAGGAGCAGTCGTTCACAGTGGGAGGTAAAGGAGCAGTCGTTCACAGTCACAGTCGTTCACAGTGGGAGGCTACAATAAAGGCTACAATAAAGGAACAGTCGTTCACAGTGGGAGGCTACAATAAAGGAGCAGTCGTTCACAGTGGGAGGCTAAATGAGCAGTCGTTCACAGTGGGAGGCTACAATAAAGGAGCAGTCGTTCACAGTGGGAGGCTACAATAAAGGAACAGTGGGAGGCTACAATAAAGGAGCAGTCGTTCACAGTGGGAGCTACAATAAAGGAACAGTCGTTCACAGTGGGAGGCTACAATAAAGGAGCAGTCGTTCACAGTGGGAGGCTACAATAAAGGAGCAGTCATTCACAGTGGGAGGCTACAATAAAGGAACAGTCTTTCACAGTGGGAGGCTAAAATAAAATGAGCAGTCGTTCACAGTGGGAGGCTACAATAAAGGAGCAGTCGTTCACAGTGGGAGGCTACAATAAAGCAACAGTCGTTCACAGTGGGAGGCTACAATAAAGGAGCAGTCGTTCACAGTGGAAGGCTACAATAAAGGAGCAGTCGCTTCACGGTGGGAGGCTACAATAAAGGAGCAGTCGTTCACAGTGGGAGGCTTAAGGAACAGTCGTTGGGAGGCTACAATAAAAGGAGCAGTCGTTCACAGTGGGAGGCTACAATAAAGAGCAGTTCACAGTGGGAGGCTACAATAAAGGAACAGTCGTTCACGGTGGGATGGGAGGCTGCAATAAAGGAACAGTCGTTCACAGTGGGAGGCTACAGGTAAAGGAGCATTCACAGTGGGAGGCTACAATAAAGGAACAGTCTTTCAAGTGGGAGGCTAAAATAAAAGAGCAGTCGTTCACAGTGGGAGGCTACAATAAAGGAGCAGTCGTTCACAGTGGGATAAAGGAGCAGTCGTTCACGGTGGGATGCTCAATAAAGGAACAGTCACAGTGGGAGGCTACAATAAAGGAGCAGTCGTTCACAGTGGGAGGCTACAATAAAGCATCAACAGTCGTTCACAGTGGGAGGCTACAAGCAGTCGTTCAAGTGGGAGGAGTTCACAGTGGGAGGCTACAATAAAGTGGGAGAGCAGTCGTTCACAGTGGGAGGCTACAATAAAGTGGGAGGCTACAATAAACAGTTCACGTTCACAGTGGGAGGCTACAATAAAGGAACAGTCGTTCACAGTGGGAGGCTACAATAAAGGAGCAGTCGTTCACAGTGGGAGTGGAGGCTACAATAAAGCATCAGTTCACAGTGGGAGGCTACAATAAGTCATTCACAGTGGGAGGCTCAATAAAGGAGCAGTCGTTCACAGTGGGAGGCTACAATAAAGCATCAGTCGTTCACAGTGGGAGGCTACAATAAAGGAGCAGTCGTTCACAGTGGGAGGCTACAATAAAGGAGCAGTCATTCACAGTGGGAGGCTACAATAAAGGAACAGTCTTTCACAGTGGGAGGCTACAATAAAGAGCAGTCGTTCACAGTGGGAGGCTACAATAAAGGAGCAGTCGTTCACAGTGGGAGGCTACAATAAAGGAGCAGTCTTTCACAGTGGGAGGGCAGTCGTTCACAGTGGGAGGCTACAATAAAGGAGCAGTCACAGTGGGAGGCTACAATCACACAGTGGGAGGCTGGGAGGCGTTCACAGTGGGAGGCTACAATAAAGGAGCAGCAGCAGTCATTCACAGTGGGAGGCTACAATAAAGGAACAGTCGTTCAATAAAGGAGCAGTCGTTCACAGTGGGAGGCTACAATAAAGGAGCAGTCTTTCACAGTGGGAGGCTACAATAAAGGAGCAGTCGTTCACAGTGGGAGGCTACAATAAAGGAGCAGTCGTTCACAGTGGGAGGCTACAATAAAGGAGCAGTCGTTCACAGTGGGAGGCTACAATAAAGGAGCAGTCGTTCACAAAGGAGCAGTCGTTCACAGTGGGAGGCTACAGTGGGAGGCTACAAAAGGAACAGTCGTTCACAGTGGGAGGCTACAATAAAGGAGCAGTCGTTCACAGTGGGAGGCTACAATAAAGGAGCAGTCGTTCACAGTGGGAGGCTACAATAAAGGACAGTCTTTCACAGTGGGAGGCTACAATAAAGGAGCAGTCGTTCACAGTGGGAGGCTACAATAAAGGAGCAGTCGTTCACAGTGGGAGGCTACAATAAAGGAGCAGTCGTTCACAGTGGGAGGCTACAATAAAGGAGCAGTCGTTCACAGTGGGAGGCTACAATAAAGGAGCAGTCGTTCACAGTGGGATGCTACAATAAAGGAACAGTCATTCACAGTGGGAGGCTACAATAAAGGAGCAGTCGTTCACAGTGGGAGGCTACAATAAAGGAGCAGTCGTTCACAGTGGGAGGCTACAATAAAGGAACAGTCGTTCACAGTTCAGTTCACAGTGGGAGGCTACAATAAAGGAGCAGTCGTTCACAGTGGGAGGCTACAATAAAGGAGCAGTCGTTCACAGTGGGAGGCTACAATAAAGGAGCAGTCGTTCACAGTGGGAGGCTACAATAAAGGAGCAGTCGTTCACAGTGGGGAGAGCAGTCGTTCACAGTGGGAGGCTACAATAAAGGAGCAGTCGTTCACAGTGGGAGGCTACAATAAAGGAACAGTCGTTCACAGTGGGAGGCTACAATAACAGTGGGAGGAGCAGTCGTTCACAGTGGGAGGCTACAATAAAGGAGCAGTCGTTCACAGTGGGAGGCTACAATAAAAGAACAGTCACAGTGGGAGGGAGTCGTTCACAGTGGGAGGCTACAATAAAGGAGCAGTCGTTCACAGTGGGAGGCTACAATAAAGGAGCAAAGGCTACAATAAAAGCAGTCGTTCACAGTGGGAGGCTACAATAAAGGAGCAGTCGTTCACAGTGGGAGGCTACAATAAAGGAGCAGTCGTTCACAGTGGGGGAGGCTACAGTGGGAGGCTACAAAAGGAACAGTCGTTCACAGTGGGAGGCTACAATAAAGGAGCAGTCGTTCACAGTGGGAGGCTACAATAAAAGAGCAGTCGTTCACAGTGGGAGGCTACAATAAAGGAGCATTCGTTCACAGTGGGAGCTACAATAAAGGAGCAGTTCACAGTGGGATAAAGGAGCAGTCGTTCACAGTGGGAGGCTACAATAAAGGAGCAGTCGTTCACAGTGGGAGGCTACAATAAAGGAGCAGTCTTTCACAGTGGGAGCTACAATAAGGAGCAGTCGTTCACAGTGGGAGGCTACAATAAAGGAGCAGTCGTTCACAGTGGGAGGCTACAATAAAGGAACAGTCGTTCAGTCGTTCACAGTGGGAGGCTACAATAAAGGAGCAGTCGTTCACAGTGGGAGGCTACAATAAAGGAGCAGTCGTTCACAGTGGGAGGCTACAATAAAGGAACAGTCGTTCACAGTGGGAGGCTACAATAAAGGCAGTCGTTCACAGTGGGAGGCTACAATAAAGGAGCAGTCGTTCACAGTGGGAACAGTCGTTCACAGTGGGAGGCTACAATAAAGGAACAGTCGTTCACAGTGGGAGGCTACAATAAAGGAGTCGTTCACAGTGGGAGGCTACAATAAAGGAGCAGTCGTTCACAGTGGGAGGCTACAATAAAGCAGCAGTCGTTCAGTGGGAGGCTACAATAAAGGAGCAGTCGTTCACAGTGGGAGGCTACAATAAAGGAGCAGTCGTTCACAGTGGGAGGCTACAATAAAGGAGCAGTCGTTCACAGTGGGAGGCTACAATAAAGGAACAGTCGTTCACAGTGGGAGGCTCACAGTCACAGTGGGAGGCTACAATAAAGGAACAGTCGTTCACAGTGGGAGGCTACAATAAAGGAACAGTGGGAGTCAGTCGTTCACAGTGGGAGGCTACAATAAAGGAGCAGTCCTTCACAGTGGGAGGCTACAATACAGTCGTTCAAAGTGGGAGGCTACAATAAAGGTCAGTCATTCACAGTGGGAGGCTACAATAAAGGAACAGTCCTTCACAGTGGGAGGCTACAATAAAGGAACAGTCCTTCACAGTGGGAGGCTACAATAAAGGGTTCAGAGTGGGAGGCTACAATAAAGGAACAGTCCTTCACAGTGGGAGGCTACAATAAAGGAACAGTCCTTCACATACAATAAAGGAGCAGTCGTTCAGAGTGGGAAAGGAACAGTCCTTCACAGTGGGAGGCTACAATAAAGGAACAGTCCTTCACAGTGGGAGGCTACATTAAAGCCTGAGGGGCTGTAAGCACCATAGGACCCCAGTCCACAAATCACCCCAAACCACCAAGTGCAGTGGAATTACCCCACACCACCCAGAGCAGTGGAATCACTCCACACCTCTTAATGCAGTGGAATCACCCATACACCAGCCAGTGCAGTGGAATCACCCCCACACAAACAGTGGGGCAGTGGAATCACCCCCACACCCCCCCATGGCAGTGGAACAGGAATCATCCCCACACCCGAGCTGGGGGCAGTAGAAACACCCCACACCACTCAGAACAGTGGAATCACATCGACACCACCCAGTGCAGTGAATCACCCCCACACAAACAGGGCAGTGGAATCACCCCCACACAAACAGGGCAGTGGAATCACCCCCACACAAACAGGTCAGGAAATGACCACCACACAACCCAGTGCAGTGGAATCATCCCCACACCACGTAGTGCAGTGGAATCAGAACCACCCAGAATCACCCCCACACAAACAGGGCAGTGGAATCACCCCCACACCCCCATGGCAGTCCTGGGGGAGGGAAGTAGTTGACCTGAGTTTGACAGAACACATGGGTCCTGTGATGGTAGTTCTGCTCTGCACCTCAGTAGAGGTGAAGGGCTGTGAAATGGGCTTATCGACCTCAGATAAGGACAGAACTTAATTTATTACACATGGCTTCTAGAGGGCCATTATCTTCGGCTGAGCTGAGCTTTGGTAACCTTCATATCTATGACTTAGGAATGAACAATCTTTGAACTTTTTTTTGTAAGTTACATATTTGTGAGGATATTGGTACGTGTGTGTTTTGAACAAGTGTCATAGATATGGATTTTGGAGTGAGCCAAAGGTTGTGGCTCACCACTGACAGACACGGAGAGACGGGTTCCTCCAGTCAGATATAGATATACAGATGGAGAGGCAGAGAGACAGACACAACACAAACACGCATACATACACATTACACACACTCATCATTTGCTGCTGCTACTCTGTTCTTTATTTTACTCTTACTATCCTGATGCCTAGTGACTTTACCCTGCCTTCGTGTAAATATATACCTCAAATACCTTATACCTCTCAAATACCTCTGCACATTGATCGAGTACTGGTACTGACTGTATATCAAATCAAATCAAATTGTATTTGTCACATGCGCCAAATAGACCTTACAGTGAAATGCTTACTTACAAGCCCTTAACCAACAATGCAGTTTTAAGAAAGAAAATATAGGACAAATAATTAAGGAGCAACAATAAAATAACAGTAGCGAGGCTATATACAGGGGGTTCCGGTACAGAGTCCATGTGTGGGGGCAACGGTTTGTCGGGGTAATTTAGGTAATATGTAGGTGTAGGTAGAGGTAAAGTGATTATGCATGGATAATAAACAGGGAATAGCAGCAGCTTAAAAATGGGTTGTGGGTTGGGGACAATGCAACTAATCTGGGTAGCCATTTGATTAACTGTTCAAGAGAGTTATGGCTTGGGCGTGGAAGCTGATATAAGAAGCCTTTTTAACCTAGACATGGCGCTCTGGTACCACTTGGGGTACCAGAGAGAACAGTCTATGACTAGGGTGGCTGGAGGTCCTTGGCAATTTTTTGGGCCTTCCTCAAATCAAATCAAATTTTATTTGTAGCAAAATGCTTGTGCTTCTAGTTCCGACAATGCAGTAATAACCAACAAGTAATCAAACTAACAATTCCAAAACTACTGTCTTATACACACAAGTGTAAGGGGATAAAGAATATGTACATAAAGATATATGAATGAGTGATGGTACAGAGCAGCATAGGCAAGATACAGTAGATGGTATCGAGTACAGTATATACATATGAGATGAGTATGTAAACAAAGTGGCATAGTTAAAGTGGCTAGTAATACATGTATTACATAAAGATGCAGTAGATGATATAGAGTACAGTATATATGTATACATATGAGATGAATAATGTAGGGTATGTAAACATTATATTAGGTAGCATTGTTTAAAGTGGCAAGTGATATATTTTACACAATTTCCCATCAATTCCCATTATTAAAGTGGCTGGAGTTGAGTCAGTGTGTTGGCAGCAGCCACTCAATGTTAGTGGTGGCTGTTTAACAGTCTGATGGCCTTGAGATAGAAGCTGTTTTTCAGTCTCTCCGTCCCAGCTTTGATGCACCTGTACTGACCTCGCCTTCTGGATGATAGCGGGGTGAACAGGCAGTGGCTCGAGTGGTTGTTGTCCTTGATGATCTTTATGGCCTTCCTGTAACATCGGGTGGTGTAGGTGTCCTGGAGGGCAGGTAGTTTGCCCCCGGTGATGCGTTGTGCAGACCTCATTACCCTCTGGAGAGCCTTACGGTTGTGGGCGGAGCAGCCCGCCAGGATGCTCTCGATTGTGCATCTGTAGAAGTTTGTGAGTGCTTTTGGTGACATGCCGAATTTCTTCAGCCTCCTGAGGTTGAAGAGGCGCTGCTGCGCCTTCTTCACGATGCTGTCTGTGTGGGTGGACCAATTCAGTTTGTCTGTGATGTGTATGCTGAGGAACTTAAAACTCACTACCCTCTCCACAACTGTTCCATCGATGTGGATAGGGGGGTGTTCCCTCTGCTGTTTCCTGAAGTCCACAATCATCTCCTTAGTTTTGTTGACGTTGAGTGTGAGGTTATTTTCCTGACACCACACTCCGAGGGCCCTCACCTCCTCCCTGTAGGCCGTCTCGTCGTTGTTGGTAATCAAGCCTACCACTGTTGTGTCGTCCGCAAACTTGATGATTGAGTTGGAGGCGTGTGTGGCCACGCAGTCGTGGGTGAACAGGGAGTACAGGAGAGGGCTCAGAACGCACCCTTGTGGTGCCCCAGTATTGAGGATCAGCGGGGTGGAGAGGTTGTTGCCTTCCCTCACCACCTGGGGGCGGCCCGTCAAGAAGACCAGTACCCAGTTGCACAGGGCGCGGTCGAGACCCTGGGTCTTGAGCTTGATGACGAGCTTGGAGGGTACTATGGTGTTAAATGCCGAGCTGTAGTTGATGTCAGCATTCTCACATAGGTATTCCTCTTGTCCAGATGGGTTAGGGCAGTGTGCAGTGTGGTTGAGATTGCATCGTCTGTGGACCTATTTGGGCGGTAAGCAAATTGGAGTGGGTCTAGGGTGTCAGGTAGGGTGGAGGTGATATGGTCCTTGACTAGTCTCTCAAAGCACTTCATGATGACGGAAGTGAGTGCTACTGGGCGGTAGTCGTTTAGCTCCGTTACCTTAGCTTTCTTGGGAACAGGAACAATGGTGGCCCTCTTGAAGCATGTGGGAACAGCAGACTGGGATAGGGATTGATTGAATATGTCCGTAAACACACCAGCCAGCTGGTCTGCGCATGCTCTGAGGGCGCGGCTGGGGATGCCGTCTGGGCCTGCAGCCTTGCGAGGGTTAACACGTTTAAATGTTTTCCTCACCTCGGCTGCAGTGAAGGAGAGTCCGCATGTTTTCGTTGCAGGCCGTATCAGTGGCACTGTATTGTCCTCAAAGCGGGCAAAAAAGTTATTTAGTCTGCCTGGGAGCAAGACATCCTGGTCCGTGACGGGGCTGGTTTTCTTTTTGTAATCCGTGATTGACTGTAGACCCTGCCACATACTTCTTGTGTCTGAGCCGTTGAATTGAGATTCTACTTTGTCTCTATACTGACGCTTAGCTTGTTGGATTGCCTTGCGTAGGGAATAGCTGCACTGTTTGTATTCGGCCATGTTTCCTGTCACCTTGCCCTGATTAAAAGCAGTGGTTCGCGCTTTCAGTTTCACGCGAATGCTGCCATCAATCCATGGTTTGGGAATGTTTTAATCGTTGCTATGGTTCTTCAACGCACGTTCTAATGAACTCGCACACCGAATCAGCGTATTCGTCAATGTTGTTGTCTGACGCAATACGAAACATATCCCAGTCCACGTGATGGAAGCAATCTTGGAGTGTGGAATCAGATTGGTCGGACCAGCGTTGGACAGACCTCAGCGTGGGAGCTTCTTGTTTTAGTTTCTGTCTGTAGGCAGGGATCAACAAAATGGAGTCGTGGTCAGCTTTTCCGAAAGGACGGCGTGGCAGGGCCTTATATGCGTTGCCGAAGTTAGAATAGCAATGATCCAAGGTTTTGCCAGCCCTGGTTGCGCAATCGATATGCTGATACAATTTAGGGAGTCTTGTTTTCAGATTCGCCTTGTTAAAATCCCCAGCCACAATGAATGCAGCCTCAGGATGTATGGATTCCAGTTTGCAAAGAGTCAAATAAAGTTTGTTCAGAGCCATCGATGTGTCTGCTTGGGGGGGAATGTATACGGCTGTGATTATAATTATAATTATAATTATAAGAGAATTCCCTTGGTAGATAATGCGGTCGACATTTGATTGTGAGGAATTCTAAATCAGGTGAACAGAAGGATTTGAGTTCCTGTATGTTTTTGTGATCACACCACGTCTCGTTAGCCATAAGGCATACGCCCCCGCCCCTCTTCTTACCAGAAAGATGTTTGGGAGGCTACAATAAATGAGCAGTCGTTCACAGTGGGAGGCTACAATAAAGGAGCAGCCGTTCACAGTGGGAGACTACAATAAAGGTGCAGTCGTTCACAGTGGGAGGCTACAATAAAGGAGCAGTCGTTCACAGTGGGAGGCTACAATAAAGGAACAGTCGTTCACAGTGGGAGGCTACAATAAAGGAGCAGTCGTTCACGGTGGGATGCTACAATAAAGGAACAGTCGTTCACAGTGGGAGGCTACAATAAAGGAGCAGTCGTTCACAGTGGGAGGCTACAATAAAGCAACAGTCGTTCACAGTGGGAGGCTACAATAAAGGAGCAGTCGTTCACATCGGGAGGCTACAATAAAGGAGCAGTCGTTCACAGTGGGAGGCTACAATAAAGGAGCAGTCGTTCACAGTGGGAGGCTACAATAAAGGAGCAGTCGTTCAGAGTGGGAGGCTACAATAAAGGAGCACTCAGTTCACAGTGAGAGGCTACAATAAAGGAGCAGTCGTTCACAGTGGGAGGCTACAATAAAGGAACAGTCCTTCACAGTGGGAGGCTACAATAAAGGAACAGTCCTTCACAGTGGGAGGCTACAATAAAGGAACAGTCCTTCACAGTGGGAGGCTACAATAAAGGAGCAGTCGTTCAGAGTGGGAGGCTACAATAAAGGAACAGTCCTTCACAGTGGGAGGCTACAATAAAGGAACAGTCCTTCACAGTGGGAGGCTACAATAAAGGAGCAGTCGTTCAGAGTGGGAGGCTACAATAAAGGAACAGTCATTCACAGTGGGAGGCTACAATAAAGGAACAGTCCTTCACAGTGGGAGGCTACAATAAAGGAACAGTCCTTCACAGTGGGAGTCTACATTAAAGCCTGAGGGGCTGTAAGCACCATAGGACCCCAGTCCACAAATCACCCCAAACCACCAAGTGCAGTGGAATTACCCCCACACCACCCAGAGCAGTGGAATCACTCCACACCTCTTAATGCAGTGGAATCACCCATACACCAGCCAGTGCAGTGGAATCACCCCCACACAAACAGGGCAGTGGAATCACCCCCTCACCACTCAGAACAGTGGAATCACATCGACACCACCCAGTGCAGTGGAATCACCCCCACACAAACAGGGCAGTGGAATCACCCCCACACAAACAGGTCAGTGAAATGACCACCACACAACCCAGTGCAGTGGAATCATCCCCACACCACGAGTGCAGTGGAATCACCCGAACACCACCCAGAGCAGTAGAAACACCCCCACACCACTCAGAACAGTGGAATCACATCGACACCACCCAGTGCAGTGGAATCACCCCCACACAAACAGGGCAGTGGAATCACCCCCACACAAACAGGGCAGTGGAATCACCCCCACACAAACAGGTCAGTGAAATGACCACCACACAACCCAGTGCAGTGGAATCATCCCCACACCACGTAGTGCAGTGGAATCACCCATACACCAGCCAGTGCAGTGGAATCACCCCCACACAAACAGGGCAGTGGAATCACCCCCACACCCCCCATGGCAGTGGAACAGGCCGAGCTGGGGGAGGGAAGTAGTTGACTCTGAGGTGGAGGGGAAACTGAGTTTGACAGAACACAGTTGGGTCCTGTCCTGATGGTAGTTCTGCTCTGCACCTCAGTAGAGGTGAAGGGCTGTGAAATGGGCTTATCGACCTCAGATAAGGACAGAACTTAATTTATTACACATGGCTTCTAGAGGGCCATTATCTTCGGCTGAGCTGAGCTTTGGTAACCTTCATATCTATGACTTAGGAATGAACAATCTTTGAACTTTTTTGTAAGTTACATATTTGTGAGGATATTGGTACGTGTGTGTTTTGAACAAGTGTCATAGATATGGATTTTGGAGTGAGCCAAAGGTTGTGGCTCACCACTGACAGACACGGAGAGACGGGTTCCTCCAGTCAGATATAGATATACAGATGGAGAGGCAGAGAGACAGACACAACACAAACACGCATACATACACATTACACACACTCATCATTTGCTGCTGCTACTCTGTTCTTTATTTTACTCTTACTATCCTGATGCCTAGTGACTTTACCCTGCCTTCGTGTAAATATATACCTCAAATACCTTATACCTCTCAAATACCTCTGCACATTGATCGAGTACTGGTACTGACTGTATATCAAATCAAATCAAATTGTATTTGTCACATGCGCCAAATAGACCTTACAGTGAAATGCTTACTTACAAGCCCTTAACCAACAATGCAGTTTTAAGAAAGAAAATATAGGACAAATAATTAAGGAGCAACAATAAAATAACAGTAGCGAGGCTATATACAGGGGGTTCCGGTACAGAGTCCATGTGTGGGGGCAACGGTTTGTCGGGGTAATTTAGGTAATATGTAGGTGTAGGTAGAGGTAAAGTGATTATGCATGGATAATAAACAGGGAATAGCAGCAGCTTAAAAATGGGTTGTGGGTTGGGGACAATGCAACTAATCTGGGTAGCCATTTGATTAACTGTTCAAGAGAGTTATGGCTTGGGCGTGGAAGCTGATATAAGAAGCCTTTTTAACCTAGACATGGCGCTCTGGTACCACTTGGGGTACCAGAGAGAACAGTCTATGACTAGGGTGGCTGGAGGTCCTTGGCAATTTTTTGGGCCTTCCTCAAATCAAATTTTATTTGTAGCAAAATGCTTGTGCTTCTAGTTCCGACAATGCAGTAATAACCAACAAGTAATCAAACTAACAATTCCAAAACTACTGTCTTATACACACAAGTGTAAGGGGATAAAGAATATGTACATAAAGATATATGAATGAGTGATGGTACAGAGCAGCATAGGCAAGATACAGTAGATGGTATCGAGTACAGTATATACATATGAGATGAGTATGTAAACAAAGTGGCATAGTTAAAGTGGCTAGTAATACATGTATTACATAAAGATGCAGTAGATGATATAGAGTACAGTATATATGTATACATATGAGATGAATAATGTAGGGTATGTAAACATTATATTAGGTAGCATTGTTTAAAGTGGCAAGTGATATATTTTACACAATTTCCCATCAATTCCCATTATTAAAGTGGCTGGAGTTGAGTCAGTGTGTTGGCAGCAGCCACTCAATGTTAGTGGTGGCTGTTTAACAGTCTGATGGCCTTGAGATAGAAGCTGTTTTTCAGTCTCTCCGTCCCAGCTTTGATGCACCTGTACTGACCTCGCCTTCTGGATGATAGCGGGGTGAACAGGCAGTGGCTCGAGTGGTTGTTGTCCTTGATGATCTTTATGGCCTTCCTGTAACATCGGGTGGTGTAGGTGTCCTGGAGGGCAGGTAGTTTGCCCCCGGTGATGCGTTGTGCAGACCTCATTACCCTCTGGAGAGCCTTACGGTTGTGGGCGGAGCAGCCCGCCAGGATGCTCTCGATTGTGCATCTGTAGAAGTTTGTGAGTGCTTTTGGTGACATGCCGAATTTCTTCAGCCTCCTGAGGTTGAAGAGGCGCTGCTGCGCCTTCTTCACGATGCTGTCTGTGTGGGTGGACCAATTCAGTTTGTCTGTGATGTGTATGCTGAGGAACTTAAAACTCACTACCCTCTCCACAACTGTTCCATCGATGTGGATAGGGGGGTGTTCCCTCTGCTGTTTCCTGAAGTCCACAATCATCTCCTTAGTTTTGTTGACGTTGAGTGTGAGGTTATTTTCCTGACACCACACTCCGAGGGCCCTCACCTCCTCCCTGTAGGCCGTCTCGTCGTTGTTGGTAATCAAGCCTACCACTGTTGTGTCGTCCGCAAACTTGATGATTGAGTTGGAGGCGTGTGTGGCCACGCAGTCGTGGGTGAACAGGGAGTACAGGAGAGGGCTCAGAACGCACCCTTGTGGTGCCCCAGTATTGAGGATCAGCGGGGTGGAGAGGTTGTTGCCTTCCCTCACCACCTGGGGCGGCCCGTCAAGAAGACCAGTACCCAGTTGCACAGGGCGCGGTCGAGACCCTGGGTCTTGAGCTTGATGACGAGCTTGGAGGGTACTATGGTGTTAAATGCCGAGCTGTAGTTGATGTCAGCATTCTCACATAGGTATTCCTCTTGTCCAGATGGGTTAGGGCAGTGTGCAGTGTGGTTGAGATTGCATCGTCTGTGGACCTATTTGGGCGGTAAGCAAATTGGAGTGGGTCTAGGGTGTCAGGTAGGGTGGAGGTGATATGGTCCTTGACTAGTCTCTCAAAGCACTTCATGATGACGGAAGTGAGTGCTACTGGGCGGTAGTCATTTAGCTCAGTTACCTTAGCTTTCTTGGGAACAGGAACAATGGTGGCCCTCTTGAAGCATGTGGGAACAGCAGACTGGGATAGGGATTGATTGAATATGTCCGTAAACACACCAGCCAGCTGGTCTGCGCATGCTCTGAGGGCACGGCTGGGGATGCCGTCTGGGCCTGCAGCCTTGCGAGGGTTAACACGTTTAAATGTTTTCCTCACTTGGCTGCAGTGAAGGAGAGTCCGCATGTTTTCGTTGCAGGCCGTATCAGTGGCACTGTATTGTCCTCAAAGCGGGCAAAAAAGTTATTTAGTCTGCCTGGGAGCAAGACATCCTGGTCCGTGACGGGGCTGGTTTTCTTTTTGTAATCCGTGATTGACTGTAGACCCTGCCACATACTTCTTGTGTCTGAGCCGTTGAATTGAGATTCTACTTTGTCTCTATACTGACGCTTAGCTTGTTGGATTGCCTTGCGGAGGGAATAGCTGCACTGTTTGTATTCGGTCATGTTTCCTGTCACCTTGCCCTGATTAAAAGCAGTGGTTCGCGCTTTCAGTTTCACGCGAATGCTGCCATCAATCCATGGTTTGGGAATGTTTTAATCGTTGCTATGAGTTCTTCAACGCACGTTCTAATGAACTCGCACACCGAATCAGCGTATTCGTCAATGTTGTTGTCTGACGCAATACGAAACATATCCCAGTCCACGTGATGGAAGCAATCTTGGAGTGTGGAATCAGATTGGTCGGACCAGCGTTGGACAGACCTCAGCGTGGGAGCTTCTTGTTTTAGTTTCTGTCTGTAGGCAGGGATCAACAAAATGGAGTCGTGGTCAGCTTTTCCGAAAGGACGGCGTGGCAGGGCCTTATATGCGTTGCCGAAGTTAGAATAGCAATGATCCAAGGTTTTGTCAGCCCTGGTTGCGCAATCGATATGCTGATACAATTTAGGAGTCTTGTTTTCAGATTCGCCTTGTTAAAATCCCCAGCCACAATGAATGCAGCCTCAGGATGTATGGATTCCAGTTTGCAAAGAGTCAAATAAAGTTTGTTCAGAGCCATCGATGTGTCTGCTTGGGGGGAATGTATACGGCTGTGATTATAATTATAATTATAAGAGAATTCCCTTGGTAGATAATGCGGTCGACATTTGATTGTGAGGAATTCTAAATCAGGTGAACAGAAGGATTTGAGTTCCTGTATGTTTTTGTGATCACACCACGTCTCGTTAGCCATAAGGCATACGCCCCCGCCCCTCTTCTTACCAGAAAGATGTTTGTTTCTGTCGGTGCGATGCGTGGAGAAACCAGCTGGCTGCACCGACTCCGATAGCGTCTCTCCAGTGAGCCATGTTTCCGTGAAGCAAAGAACGTTACAGTCTCTGATGTCCCTCTGGAATGCTACCCTTGCTCGGATTTCATCAACCTTGTTGTCAAGAGACTGGACATTGGCAAGAAGTATACTAGGGAGTGGTGCACAATGTGCCCGTCTCCGGAGTCTGACCAGAAGACCGCTACGTTTCCCTCTTTTACGAAGTTCCTCTGACACCGCCTGGTATAGAGGTCCTGGATGGCAGGAAGCTTGGCCCCAGTGATGTACTGGGTCGTACGCACTACCCTCTGTATTACCTTGCGGTCGGAGGCTGTGCAGTTGCCATACCAGGCGTTGATGCAACCTGTCAGGATGCTCAGGATGCTCTCGATGGTGCAGCTGAAGAACTTTTTGAGGATCTGAGGACCCATGCGAAATCTTTTCAGTCTCCTGAGGGGGAAGAAGCATTGTCACGCCCTCTTCACTAGTGTCTTGGTGTGTTTGGACCATGATAGTTTGTTGGTGACGTGGACACCAAGGGACTTGAAGCTCTCAGCCTGCTCCACGACAGCCACTTGGATGAGAATGGGGGTGTGCTCGGTCCTCCTTTTCCTGTATTCCACAATCATCTGCTTTGTCTTGATCACGTTGAGGGAGAAGTTTAAACCAGTTAAGTTTAAATATGCAACAAGTGGTTTGTTTCATTCTGGTGAGCCATTTTCTTTGGCCAAATAAAATTTCAACTGTAGTGTTTCCCGCTATATAATATAATTACTGGTAGGCTTATATGGCTACTCACACTGGGGCGGCAGGTAGCGTAGTGGTTAGAGCATTGGACCAGTAACCGAAAGGTTGTTGGATTGAATCCATGAGCTGACAAGGTAAAAATCTGTCGTTCTGCCCCGGAACAAGGCAGTTAACCCACTGTTCCCTGGTAGGCTATCATTGTAAATAAGAATTTGTTCTTAACTGACTTGCCTAGTTGACTTGCCTAATAAAAGTTCAATTTAAAAAAGTAAATAAAAAAAAACATTAAAAGGAAAGAATAATTTAAAATGTAATTTAA
Organism: Oncorhynchus masou masou; assembly: GCF_036934945.1. NCBI lineage: Eukaryota > Metazoa > Chordata > Actinopteri > Salmoniformes > Salmonidae > Oncorhynchus > Oncorhynchus masou. Next base: position 22,514,825 of record NC_088236.1, on the reverse strand, counting down.
TGGCGCAATATTTTAACCTGTTCATATGTTCCCCATAAGCAATGACTTCACATACTTTTGATATTACCTTAATAAAGTAAAGAAACTTTTGTGAGGGTTTGGTGTGGTATGGCTTAGCTATGCATGCCTATTAAGGCAGAGCGCACCGGCACTCCAACTCTGTCCGAGGAAGAATGTTTTAGGCCTAGCAGAGTTACTCCTTTAATCTAACAATATAATGCTTATCTTTATAAAAGGTATTTTGGTAACAAAATTATATGAATTAGCCTACTTCTGTATGCCTATCTGTATAATAGCCAATCTGAAAAGGATAAAGAATGCATGTTAGTGTCAGGAACATGGCGCTGGCATATCTCTATATTTCTCTCGGCCTCTCTAGGGGTAGGCCTAAGATTCTCTTCCTTTATATACACTACCTTTCAAAAGTTCGGGGTCACTTAGAAATGTCATTGTTTTTGAAAGAAAAGCTAATGTTATGTCCATTAAAATAACATCAAATTGATCAGAAATACGGTGTCGACATTGTTAATGTTGTAAATGACTATTGTAGATGGAAACGGCTGACTTGGAATGGAATATCTACATAGGCGTACAGAGGCTCATTATCAGCAACCATCGCTCCTGTGTTCCAATGGCATGTTGTGTTAGCTAATCCAAGTTTATAATTTTAAAAGGCTAATTGAGGATTAGAAAACCGTTTTGCAATTATGTTAGCACAGCTGAAAACTGTTGTAAAGAAGCAATAAAACTGGCCTTCTTTAGACTAGTTGAGCATCTGGAGCATCAGAATTTGTGGGTTCAATTACAGGCTCAAAATGGCCAGAAACAAATAACTTTCTTCTGAAACTCGTCAGTCTATTCTTGTTCTGGGAAATGAAGGCTATTCCATGCAATACATTGTCAAGAAACTGAAGGATGCTGTGTACTACTCCCTTCACAGAACAGCACAAACTGGCCCTAACCAGAATAGAAAGAAGCATGGGAGGCCCCGGTGCACAACTGAGCAAGAGGACAAGTACATTAGAGTGTCTAGTTTGAGAAACAGACGCTTCACAATTCCTCAACTGGCAGCATCATTAAATAGTACCTGCAAAACACCAGTCTCAACGTCAACAGTGAAGAGGCGACTGGCCTGAGTCAGCATGCTGGTTTAAGTGACCTCAAACTTTTAAACGGTAGTGTATATATTTTTCATATTAATATACAGGGGATGCCTAGGCTTATGGCTTGGTGCAATTCCCTGGTTGATTTAACGCTCAATTCTCTGACAGCTGAATCGTGAGTTTGACAATTATTGTTCTAGGAAAGTAAAAACCAATAAAACAATAGGCTATGAAGTTTTTTAACGCTACACATCGAAACAAAACAAGTCATTAAAAAAAAGTGTCCTAGGCTGTTTTTAAGGACATGTAAGTAACTGTGGATCAATTGTCCAATATCACTAGTTCATTGATGGTACTGGTCTGAGTGAGTTTTCTTTCTCTCTTTAGTCTCTCGGATCCGAACCGATACAGGTCTGTTTGGGTCTGTTTTTCCACAGGCCTTTTCAGAATGGGTCTGAATGTTCTCGGGTCCTTTCGAAACAGGACTCTGATTTCTTTTAAATTAATTGATGCATATCAGGTCGGGTGGGAAAGCCACGGATCCATTTTGGAATGGGTCCAAATTTTTGGACCTGTGGAGGCCTCTAGTCTAAGTCAGTTATGGCTGACTCTGTGAGACAATGCTGTTTGTGACATGATGACAGCTCTCACAGGTGGAGCTCCACATCACTCAATCATAACCATCTCTAACCTCAGCCCCAGCCCCATCTCTACCCCAGCCCCCAGAATGCCAAGCATCCCCAACACATACGTGCATAGTGTAAGTCATTTCACATACTTTAGCTGTGCTTGAGTGAGCTTGTCCTTTGCAAGAACAATTGGAACCAATAGAAAACTCCCAAAAGTGTAAATTCCGCCCGCCTGGCATTCCAGGCAGGCTAAAGCAAACACTCATACTATTTCAAATAGTATTTGAACCCAGGTCTGCTCCTGTGTACCAGGAATACTAGTGAGGCCTACATCTATCAGCTGACAGGGAGCATAGGTCAGACCCATGCCTAATATGGGATGGGGGTGATAGACTTACAGTGAGGGAAAAAAGTATTTGATCCCCTGCTGATTTTGTACTTTTGCCCACTGACAAAAAAATTATCAGTCTATAATTTTAATTGTAGGTTTATTAGTGAGAATAACAACAAAAAATCCAGAAAAAAGCATGTAAATAAATTGATTACAAATTGATTTGCATTTTAATGAGGGAAATAAGTATTTGACCCTGTCGTGTCTTTGGCTATGCCGGATTAAGTGATATGACATGCTATTCTATGAAATAATTTCCCCGTAATAATATTACCTGATTGAGCTAATAATGTAAATGTAATTAACTAGAGAGTCGGGACACCACAAAATAATATTTATAGAGCTGTTATCTTCTGAATAAACTCTTAAAGACCTAGTAATATTTTACATCAATAGCAGTCAATATTAATCGTCACCTTAATTCAGTCTCATCTGAAAGTTGTAAATTCTTGGTTATCTGCACGAACACTGGCTAACAAGTTGAATCAGCAATACAAAATTGGGTTTAATTATGTATTTACTAAATACCTAACTAATCACACATAATTACACATGCACATAATTAAATCATACCTTGACCACAAATTACGTCATAAAGGAAAACGTCCCTAGCGGGCTGAACACATATGACAGCTTGTTACACAAAAGAAAAGGGCTGGGTTTGAGTGAAAGAACGGGAAGACTGAGGAACAAAGGGCGAAGATGTGCTATCGTAAATACAGAATCTTATGCCTTCTAAATTACCGCCCATTTGGAAAAGGAAAATGCAATTAATTTTTACTCTGAGGTGCGCTTCGGTAGGTTGGTGGTAGATGGAAGACCGTTTTGCCCAACCGAGTCCTTTGTCCTTTGAAGAATGTCTCTGCTGGTAAATTGAATACGTTGTAGTAACGTCGTTGTGTGGTAGACGGGATACTCTGTCGGTTCCTTCCTAACCTGCATTTGCAGCTGCTGTTGCCAACTCAATGGCTGTAGTGAATAAGAGTTCAAAGTTCATACCATTTGCAACCAACGCCCACACTGATGTTGGCTTCGTTCTGTAGTTATTATCTTAACCATTCTGACATCGGACCGTCGTCCTTACATCCTCGGAACAGAAGGTTATATTGTCGTCAAGGCTTTATATAGGAAGGGAGAGGATGGCGTGTTTGAAAAGTTTTATAGCCCATGTCCCTTCACAGGGGCTGGCCACTGATTAAGCAGAGCCCTAACCTTATGGAACCCCAAATCTCACATTTTAGAAGCTAAAATCACATTTCATCCCATCATGAATAATTTCATATTCAAACATTTAAATTGAACAACAATTCCATGTGAATCCGATAACTCTGATGTGTAGACTTTCCACTGTAGAGTTTATGTCATCTTATCATTGATGAGAATGTCTCAGATGACAACCGAACAGACATCATATTCATTAAGTACCACCGCATATTTTCAATTGGTCGGATTACCAGAATATAGTTCATTTCCCTCCACCTTCTAATGTTCCCAGAATCTCTATGTTAACCAAGGGGTTTTGCAAATGTAACATCAGTAGGGTAGAGAGAGGAAAAAGGGGAGAAGAGGTATTTATAACTGTCATAAACCTACCCCCAGGCCAACATCATGACAACCCCCTCTCAATCAGAAAGATTTCTGGCTCCCAGGTGTCTTTTATACAGGTAACTAGCTGAGATTAGGAGAACACTCTTAAAGGGAGTGCTCCTAATCTCAGTTTGTTACCTGTATAAAAGACACCTGTCCACAGAAGCAATCAATCAATCAATCAGATTCCAAACTCTCCACCATGGCCAAGACCAAAGAGCTTTCCAAGTATGTCAGGGACAAGATTGTAGACCAACACAAGGCTGGAATGGGCTACAAGACCATTGCCAAGCAGCTTGGTGAGAAGGTGACAACAGTTGGTGTGATTATTCGCAAATGGATGAAACACAAATGAACTGTGAATCTCCCTCGGCCTGGGGCTCCATGCAAGATCTCACCTCGTGGAGTTGCAATGATCATGAGAACGGTGAGGAATCAGCCCAGAACTACATGGGAGGATCTTGTCAATGATCTCAAGGCGGCTTGGACCATAGTCACCAAGAAAACAATTGGTAACACACTACATCGTGAAGGACTGAAATCCTGCAGAGCCCGCAAGGTCCCCCTGCTCAAGAAATCACATATACAGTGGTTGAGAACAAGTATTTGAAACACTGCCGATTTTGCAGGTTTTCCTACTTACAAAGCATGTAGATGTCTGTAATTCTTTATCGTAGGTACACTTAAACTGTGAGAGACGGAATCTAAAACAAAAATCCAGAAAATCACATTGTATGATTTTTAAGTAATTAATTTGCATTTTTGATACAACAGAAAAGCAGAACTTAATATTTGGTACAGAAACCTTTGTTTGCTATTACAGAGATCATACTTTTCCTGTAGTTCTTGACCAGGTTTGCACACACTGCAACAGGGATTTTGGTCCACTCCTCCATACAGACCTTCTCCAGATCCTTCAGGTTTAGATTCCGTCTCTCACAGTTGAAGTGCACCTATGATATAAATTACAGACCCCTACATGCTTTGTAAGTGGGGAAAACCTGCAAAATTGGCATTGTATCAAATACTTGTTCTCCCCACTGTACATGCCCATCTGAAGTTTGCCAATGAACATCTGAATGATTTAGAGGACAACTGGGTGAAAGTGTTGTGGTCAGATGAGACCAAAATGGAGCTCTTTGGCATCAACTCAACTTGCCGTGTTTGGAGGAGGAGGAATGCTGTCTATGACCCCAAGAATACCATCCCCACTGTCAAACATGGAGGTGGAAACATTATGCTTTGGAGGTGTTTTTCTGCTAAGGAGACAGGACAACTTCACCGCATCAAAGGGACGATAGACGGGGCCATGTACCGTCAAATCTTGGGTGAGAACCTCCTTCCCTCAGCCAGGGCATTGAAAATGGGTCGTGGATGGGTATTCCAGTATGACAATGACCCAAAACACACGGCCAAGGCAACAAAGGAGTGGCTCAAGAAGAAGCACATTAAGGTCCTGGAGTGGCCTAGCCAGTCTCCAGACCTTAATCCCATAGAAAATCTGTGGAGGGAGTTGAAGGTTCAAGTTGCCAAATGTCAGCCTCGAAATCTTTATGACTTGGAGAAGATCTGCAAAGAGGAGTGGGACAAAATCCCTCCTGAGATGTGTGATAACCTGGTGGCCAACTACAAGAAACTTCTGACCTCTGTGATTGCCAACAAGGGTTTTGCCACCAAGTACTATGTCATGTTTTGCAGAGCGGTCAAATACTTATTTCCCTCATTAAAATGCAAAAATATAACATTTTTGACATGCGTTTTTCTGGATTTTTTGTTGTTATTCTGTCTCTCACTGTTCAAATAAGCCTACCATTAAAATTATAGACGGATCATTTCTTTGTCAGTGGGCAAACGTACAAAATCAAGTACTTTTTTCCCTCACTGTATGGACGGATGACTTGAATCCCTTCTCTCTCATTTCATCTGAGGTATGGCCAAACCGTCCAGTGTCAAAAAATGTTCTGTTTCGTGTTTTTTTAAGGTTTTGAAGGGGCAGGTACATTTGTAGCTCTTACCTGTCTGTCTGTTTGTCACGTCCATCTCTTCGCCTGTCTCTGAGACGTGGCCCCTGACACCCTGATAGCCCAGCCAGGTGACAACAGGCTGTAATCTCCTTCACCGACCAACGCCCACAGTGTGATTTAGACCTGGGTGGGGTGTCAGAAATACCTTTTGAGAAAAAAAACTCCCTTCCCCACACGGAACGGTGTGATGATGGGACGTTTCAATAGATTAGCGTGAAACTCAGAGCTCCATGCCAAGAGCTGGTCCTCCTGAGCGAGCTGCACAGAGGACCACAGCAGACACTCCTTTTGAATGACTGTCTCATCTGTCTGCATTGCCAAGAACAGGATCTCGACGTGTGAGTTATTATAGGACCAGACCCTTTAACCCAGAGAAAGGAAAGGCTGTTGGGACGGCTCAGGTGTAGAAAAGAACAAAGCCGAGCAGGAGGTTGCCTAGTCGTGACTGACTGCTGGGATCAGTGGTATTTAGACAGCAGGCCAGGTGTGTGTGAACGCAAGCCAGGAAGGAATGTTCAAACAGAAAAATGAGGCCAAAAGATTGATTTTCATGATGATGACAATTTTATAGTATAGGGAGGAGAGGAGAGGAGGAGGAGAGTAGGGAGTGTAAGGATGAAGGCCCTATTCAAATCCCAGGATTGAGCTAATGGAGTTTATTTCTGACAGAGCTCGGGCTAATGACACTGCTAGAAGATCACTACTCTCACTGGAGGAAGTGCCTGATGTAGGACCAAGGGAGGAAGAGAGGGATGAGGGAGGAATATGTGAGAGGCAGAACCATCTAGACTAGAAAAGGTTCTGCTAGAGGACAGCCCTACAGCCATTTTCTCTGCAGCATTTCTCAGATTGGAGAAAGTATAGGGGAAATAATTAGGATTACAACCTAACAGTGGATGGACACTTACTTACTTTTTGGACCAGCCATTTAGGACTACTACTTACAACTGACCCCTTAATATAATAAATACTTTTTCCTGACACAAACTATGGGAAGCAAAACAAACAAAAATAGACAGTTTAACCTATCATTATCAGGCCTGTAATAACAACCAGATGGAGAGGAGTTCAGGCATACCAAATTCTTGAGGTAATAATGGGCTTCCATGATCCATCTATCACCCCTCACCCAACCTCACTTTGTTGGATGGTTGGCTTTGTACATGGAGTAGTAAGTCTAGTCAGGCTATACCGTTTTTCACACTGTTGACACCATGACAATAAGTTAGTTAGTATTAGCGTGATTTAAAGTCTAGTGAGAACTTGGATTAATCCTACAAGTTATCAAAGGTTATTTTCATATTTTGTATGCATGCTCTTTGGTTGTGTTTTGATCAATGGCATTCCTCTTCTGTAGTCCTTCCCCGTTGCATTCCACTCTATCCACTGGAGTGGGGACTGGGAGTACCTGGCTTATATCTTCCACATGCTGCACTGAACGCATCTTGATTTTCCCGTACGGAACAGGAGCACGCAGATAAATTCTTGGCCGCCTCGTCCAGCACGAGGCCATTAGTCTCCGAGGACACAGCTTATGAAGTCAATTTTACGCTGTCCAGTTTGATTCCTTCTTCCAGGGCCAGATGTGGAAGTCCCATCCAGACACACAAGTGTTACGCTGTGTAGTCGAAGAACGAGGAAGAGCACGTACGTTCCCCCTCTTGGAATGTCAGAGGCAGTAGGCACATAGATAGTGATCTAAGTGCCATCCGTTATAATGTGTCACAATGTTGCCCCTTTACAGAGATTCATTCAGTAAATGGAGCGGAGAGTAATCTGGAGCAGGCAGCCGTTACAACTGTGTATTTCTCGGTCTCTTCTGTTGACCAGACCTTTCAATGCACATGCAATTCAACCAGAGGTTCTTAAAGAAACACCATTCATGTTATTTAGAGACTGTAAATTCCTGACCCATTACCTTTAGCAGCCAGCCTACAATGTAATACCCACATTGGAGTACATTGCTGTGCTTTCCATGTGTTGACGTGTGTGTGTGTGTGTGTGTGTGTGTGTGTGTGTGTGCGTGTGTGCGTGCGTGCGCGTGCATGCGTGCGTGCGTGCATGAATAAGACTCTGGGAGTGTATGGTTTATGAATAATTCTTTTGGCCGCTCTTCCTTGCTTGCTCTCTTTGTGGCCTTTGCTGTTCAACCCGTAGCCCTGGTGAATCCTGGGATCTCCCAGCTGTGTATCTGGGGGGGCAGTAAGATTGCGGCGGCGGCCGTCTGGGACCTCCGTGTCCAGGCGTTTGGCTGGATGAATCTCCGGCCTCTAGCTGTGCTCCAGCACCACACAGACATGGTGCTCAGCTTGGCCCTTCTCAGACCACCAGGACTTCAAGGACCAAGGCATCAGCATCTGGTCCATAATAAACCAGAGCTCAGATTCAGACATTGGGTGAACCACTGGGCTCTGTGTATTCTGTAGGAACCCCAACTTTGTGACTGACTATGTACTGTTTGTCTCATACTACACGCTTAGAAAAAGGGTTCCAAAGGGGTTATTTTGAGTTCCATGTAGAACCCTCTGTGGAAAGGGTTCTACATGGAACCCAAAAAGTTTCTACATGGAACCAAAAGGGTTCTACCCGGAACTGAAACGGGTTATTCAAAGGGTTCTCTTATGGGGACAGCCGAAGAACCCTTTTTTTCTATGAGTGTGTGGAGGGAGTCCTCTGCTCAGTAATCATGCCAACTGTTTTACAGTTAAGACTCCTTATACTCTCCCCAGTCTGTATCTGAAATAATAATAATTTCATAATTTGGCAGGTGCTTATATTATTCCTATTTCACACTTGTCCACTTATGTATTAATACCAATGTGTGAATTGGAAATGTGTTTTTTTTGCATATGCCAACTCTCCCCGAGACACCAAAGTGCTGTACATACTACAGGTGGATTGTGTCGATTACTGGGCAGGATCTTCTGGCTCGGAGTGTAAAGACATTTCCGATCATGGCCTTACCTTCCTGGAAGTACCACCTCTAGAGATTTCCCCTCCAATAGTTTATTTCTACATAGCCAAGATGGATCAGGTCAGGATGAAGTCTTTGTGCTTCCAAACAAAAGCTGTAAATAACTCAAGATGGCAGGTTAGTTCTTCTGCTTACAATTCATTGAGACTCAACTTGAAGAATTTTAACACCTTATTTTGTCAAATCCAATTGTTTTATTGTGTTTGCCAATCTGGTAGGAGTTTTGCTTGAGCGGACTTGAATTTGAAGATATAAATCGCACATGAAGTGCTGTGTAATCCAGTGTTGTGGTTCTAGCAGTCAAACAGGGTTAACCACAGCACTGGGACAGATTAGACAAAGCTGTTTGTTAAGAAGAGCCACTGAACAAATGGCCCTGTCAGGATATGAACTAAAGTTAGAGGTTAGACTTTTATTTTCAATTTGGTCTTAAATGTCTATCTGTTTCTCTTCTTTGTAAATGTAGTATGTTGCCTATCTATAGGGGAAATTATTGGTGTGTCAAATACATACATTTTTTTCTAAATATTTGAAAGTAAATGCTATGCTTTTTTCTGTTGTATTTCCTGGTAGGCCTAATAAATATATTTTTTTCTGTACATCCACAAAGCATTATGTATCACTGCACCGTAGAATCTAAACTAGTCCTCCTTGGTCAGGGTAATTGAGAAGCCGCCATACTTGTTGTCAAACGACCAGAGAAAACAGAGAATTCTTGTTTTTTTACCGGGTTTAAATGGTGCCTAATAATATCCCAGTGAGTCAATGAGCAGCATGGGATCTCACGTGTTATATGGCCGTGCTGCAGACACCGCTAGGACTTCAAATAGACGTTCACACAGACGCTCTGCTTCATAAAGCCCTCTCTCCTGGGATGACCTAGACAGGAGTAGCTCGTCAGACTACAGGAAAAGGTCAGAGAAATCAAAGGCTCCAGACATTCATAATAGCAGCGAGCTATTCCCTCTTTTCCAAAGAAGAGGAAAGAGCAACCCGTTCATTACATGAAACTAACTCCCCTGTGGTGTGCTCAGTCCTTGTCTTCCCTCCACTCTGCTCTGACTTCTCTCTCCGTACCTTTGTCCGTGACCTCTACCGCGACTTTTCTCTCCATACCTTTGTCTGTGACCTCTGCCGCGACTTCTTCAATCTCTAATAGCTTCCTACTTCTCCTCTAGACTTTGAACAAACAACAGAAGTGGCATGGGGCGGCTTCCGTCCATTCTCTGATAAATCAAATGCTGCTTCATTGCTGCAGATGTGTGCTGAATGGAGGAGCGACCTACAAGCTAAGGGAGGGAGGAGGGGGCCGTCATAAATCACCTCATAATAGATTATTTAGGAAGTCAATAAATGGAGAGAGGAGAGGACCCCACAACACGGCCGGACGCACAATAACACCGTAGCAATGATTTGCACTGACTACCCACACATCCAAACCTTACACTCAAACTTACTTGTACACACACACATACACACACACTCAGAACTCGTACACACACAGTCAATGCTGCTGTTCTATTATATACTATTGATTCCACTGCCCACTTTATATTTGTAAATCCAGTCCATTATTACAATGCATACTACCTATTCTATCACTTCTTCTACTTGTTATTTTTGACTTAACTCTTTTCATTGATATTATTGATTCATGTTCTGCATTGTTGAGGGAGCTAGCACCTTTTATACCTGCTGTAAACTGTGTATGTGGCATACATTTAGTTTTTATTTTTATTTTTATTTATTGACCTGTGCCTCACTTATCACTTAGCTGTGTCCATCATGGCCTTAGAGGGAAAGGGTCAGCGGGTCATTGTGACTGGATATTTTCTCTGCTCAGTCAAGAGTCTTGAGCTTAGTTTAGGCCTCTGCTATTACAGTACAGGGCTGAATAGACCTTGGCGGATTAATGGTGGGTTGCATTACTGGGTGTTGATGATGACGTGAGATCAACTGATCTTGAATGTTTATAAAATAGAAAATGAATAGGACAATGATTCTAAGAAAATAGTCATTCTCTGCTTGAAAGTAGGTAAAATGCTACGCTTTGTGGGCCAAGCTGTTTTTATTTCTTGTATGCACACTAAAATGAATGTATCACGGATCTCGCTCTCTAGTGATGATGGGGTTTTATATTCACCATAAAATGTCCATCAGTGATGGCAAATGGAACATAAACTGTAGTACCTTCACTTGCTGAAAAGCTTTGAGAAAATAAACGACTCCAGTAGGTAAACGATTCCAGTAGGTCTACCTTGGCTTTTTTTTCAATATCTGTCCCCAGATATGCCAAGCTGCCTGGGTATGGCAGGAGAAATGTACACAAAGGTAGAACAAACTGAGCACCTCTCTGATAGGCCTGTCACAACAGATGGGCCTGATGCAGATGTATGTCAAACCATGCCTCTGGTTGCATTATCATTCATTATCCTGAGTCTCCTCATACCTCAATCTGTGTGCATAGCTAGGCTATAAAGAAATACCACAGAATTTCACTCTGATCAAGTTGTATTTGTCTGTTTGATTGCGGTTAGGCTATTTTCCACATACCCACTCATGATATTAGACAGTGGGGAAACACTGGAAATCATGTCACAAGAAATCGTGTTCACTTGAGCTGAATGTGCAGAAAAATAATTAACATCTATTGCCCTAATTTTAGAAATGTAACATAAAAAAAGACAAGCATCATGGCGATAACCACTGTGACAAACTTGTATGCATTTTATTTATTTTTCAAAATAGTTTTAGTTACTGCGACATTTTGGTATCTTTTTCTGTAAAAAACTGCAAATCATAAACTCAACCCCTAAAACATGAACATTGTTGGTGGGCTGCTGTTTTCCATGCAGTATTTAATTACACTTGTTCTACTGTTAGGTTCCTCTAGCAGGCTTACTTTCTGTTGGGTGGTGGCATATTTACAGTGGGGCATGAATATAGGCTACGCGTAAATTAAATGGATATCAAAAGAGTGCATTATCAACGATAATATTTATTAGGAGTTGTGCTAATTTCGACCAGAAATGTACTCGCGTAAAATCGTGTATTTGTTGTGCCACGCACAATCTGTCATGCCTGAAGGTCATTTCGGATTTAGTCGGAACTCTCATCTCACGCATATTTAAAAAAATATATTGTCTGATATAGCCTACTGCGTATCACCGGTCACATAAATAATCATATTGTTGTGAGATTCCTTTGTTGTGTGAAAGAAGCGGTAATTATCCATCAGTTGGATGACCATGGACCCCTGTTCTGTCCTCACCTGGCGGCCCCCAGCGAACAGACAGTCGGTGAGTGGCGCAGGTTCGGCGACCACTGGCCCCACATCAAGGCGAAGCGCTGCGAGGATAAACACAGCTGGGTCGACCTAACGGAAGAGTCCTGGGTCTCAGTGTCCTCGGCTTCCTGATGGGCCACTTGTCATTACGCCCAGCCGGGTTTCAGCTCACGCGAAGAGAGACTCAATTCTCCTGACTGCTACGTCCTGTCCAGGTCACACAGGAACAAACCAGGAATATGGGGGTGTAGGGGAATGTGTACTTATGTGTTTTTCAAATGCAAAAAAAAAAAAACGTTAATGTTTATTATACATATAATAATGTCATTATTGTTGGTATTATTGGTCAGATGTTGTAACATTTGTTTTTATATTGAATAACAGTCGGCCTAGGTAAACTTTTCGTGACTTTCTTTGCTTTCAGATTTCTCCATAATCGAACTTTTATCGTTGAATTCATGTAGATCTTTCAATGTAAATGTTATAATTATGTATAGGCCTACTTTACATTATTAGTTATCGAAGAATGTTTTCAAATTATATTATTTTGTAGAAATGTAATGTTAGACATAAAAACGTCGAATCGAAAGTAGCTTATTGTTTTTCCAATGCCCATTTGATAATCAGTTTATCCATGTGTTGAAATGTAGGCTACATCTTAATTTTGTTAAAAGGATGGGAATATGTCGTCCTAGTTCTTCTAACCTATACGGTAAAATGATATCGTCAGTCTTTGGGGAAAAACAATTATTCGCCTCAAAGGAGAGCAGTTCCTAGGAGAAACACATATTCCATGTATTCCTGAATGCCATATGTTCATGCCTGTGTTTTTGGTGTTAGTAGCCTACCATAAACAGAAATTATACGATCAATTGGTCGCCGGTAAAATGAGTGGAAACATTATTTAACCTTTGATACCTTCACAAGTCATTACAGGCAGGGGTCAACCTCAACCTGCACGCGGGCGTCCTTTTCCTCTACCTTGGGACCCTTCCGCAGCTGCATGCGTTTGAAGAAAAAATGCAAAGGCCTAATTTAAATTAATAATGACGTTTCCTATTGTATCATGCCATTCTCGACTCCCAGATCACCAAAAAACATGATGTTTTAGCAGGAATTATCCTTGACGTCGAGGCATCCCTCGTAGGACTTCAAATATAGACAGCTCTGCACGGAATGACAATTTCTGTTTTCAGATGTTTACCCTTTTTAGCTAAAAATATCTCACGACTGTCGCATTTAATGTGAGGAGTTATATCCTTTGAGGGGACATGTTTTTAGTGTTTTCTTCTTGTCTGTGTGGAAGAGATGAGGGGGTCTTTTTCTGGGAAGTCAAGTGGTTGGTTGTGACCATGGTCATTATAAAGCCGTTCCTGCTCTTGATATTGTAGATGCTTGTAAAGGTAATATTTTTGTGGGTGATTATATTTGTCATATTGGCTATTTCACACATGTACAACACGTTTGTATGCATGTGTGAATTGGAAATGTTTTTGTTGCATATCCTGACTACCTGAAACACCCTCATAGAGTGGGATCACAGCCAGGGTCTGCCATTATCAACGGCGATCCTGGAGCAATTAGGATGCCCTGCGTTGGCCGGGAATCGAACATTGGTCAATAATAAGTTTGAATCCTTAGGGCAGTATTTTGTTTTCTCATAATTTAATTGTTGCAATGGCACAAATTGACTTATATCTTTGTCTGGACCAATTGACAAATCTGTCAGCAAAACTATTTTGTTTTATAGCCTACTCATTTAAAAAAATATATATATTTTGATAATAAAAATATAAAATGTAAAAAATACTAATAGGTTGCTGAAAACCCCCCACCTACAAACAGCATATACACAGGAAAAATAGTTAGATTTTGTTTCAGAAAAATAAATAAGGTTTAATTTAATAGAATGGGATCGATAGAATGTATTGATTGAGTATCAGATGTTGTTGCTATTGGCAGATTATTTACTAGGTTGCTCAATAGCATGCCCAGTTGTCAGGGGGGGGGGGATCTGTTCATGCAATTCAGTTAATTGCCTACACACACACAATTAATGTGTTTGGCCTTTCCATGTGTGTGTTTACTTTTTGAAGTATGATCCTAGAGATCTGCCAAATTACTGTGCAACTATGTGTGTGTTTAGCATGATCCCTCTATGCACCACACCATTTCATAATTCTGTAGTTCCAGGTGTGGATGATGACATTTGAACTGTAGCATATCAGTACACAACCTAATGTTTAGACAGGTTCCTAGTCCTCTTTCTCACATATACACTGACTTAACGCTATCAACCAACTGGGTAAATGCGGCTTGAGAAAACAGAACAATGCAATCAATGAGGCAAGGTCTTTCCTGGCCCTATGATAGCACACAGGGATTTGAATGGAGAACTGGGAGAAAGATGCTTTATGAATTAAAAGTAAAGAATTTCATATTTATTTTACAGTTACAGAACAGTCATTCTGCTTCTTTATAGACTTTGAATTGTTGCAAGTCAGTGCCATGGTACAATCTTCTCAGGGCGGCATCTCAAGATGGTTAAAAAATATTTTTTTCTTCTAAAAAACAAATAGGTGTTTCAACACCTATCCAATGAGCTCAACATGCAAATGTCTGGTCTATCTATGGAAGCTTGATTGACTATATAACATATGGCTTTTCTGAAAGCAAAAAGGACAAAAAGTGCATCTAACACAAAATAAAAGAATAAATTCCAGTCCGAATATAATGCATCATCCATGTTTTAAGAGAAGGCCCTGGTAAGCTGTTTCCTCTGTAAGCTGGCTCACTGTCTGCGCCGCTCTACCACGCAGGCAAAAAGGTGCCCTCATGTAGAGCTATTGCTGTCAAAGTTCAGAGGTCAAGACAGACCCCTGCTCTGTCTCAGAGGGCCAGTCTGTACTTCCTGCCAAGATACGTTTCCCTTAAATAAATACGGTAGTTTTTGTCTCTCTGAGGGAATGGGGTATCCAGCAACCGGGTGTGCCGCACAACCTCCCAACCTTCTAACCTCCTGACGTTGCATCAGCCATGAAGACAGAGTTGTGTTGTTGTCCCTCCACTCCTGCGTGTTTCCTTTTCCACAGCACTAGCTAGCTAGTAGCCGAAGCCCAGGTGTGTGGGCCGTGGCTGCCGGCTACAGCTATACAGTCATTATCTGGGACCGTAGTCATAGTTAGCGGGGGCACTAGTTGTGGAGTACATGTTAGCTGTGGCTGGGTTCATGTGGTGGTGGTACGTGTGTCCTCTAATGCCGGGTAAGGGGTAGGGTGACGGCCGGGTCTTAGCCCCCAGGTAGTGTTCGTAGGATGTGGGGTACTTGTAGGGGTGGTGGTGCAGGGTGTCTTGGGCCAGTGGGTGGCCATCCGGGATACGCAGGTCATGGGGAGGGCTTGGCCGGCCACTGGTGAGAGGGACGGCGTGGAGGCCTCCTTGGACGGGGAGGGCAGGGCTGAGGACACGTGACATCAGCTGGTGGGCGGGGTCAGCGTGTATCGGCGTGCCATTGGGGTCCCGGTCGTAGTCCCGCCTATTGTCCTCTAAAGTCAACAACAAACAAAAGCAGACAGTCAGGGATAGGCTGACTGTAAAGTAGGCACATTAGCCAACATTAGCATAACAAAGGCATTTTTATAATTGTGCAATCTACATTGTGAAAGCTACATTTACTGTAGGTGATCTCTGTTCAATATTTTGTATGGATATTAACTTATGAAAGATAACATTTACTCGTATTTCAGTTATAGCATTGCTAAATTGAGATTAAATGTGTACTTTGTTCTAAAAGATAACAATTCCTGGATTCAATAACTCTCTCAGTGAAAGTAATGAACTATATTCCTCATCTGAGACAAAGGGAGGGCAACAGACCTTTCTCTGAGCCGTTCTGAAGTGGGGGAGAAGACATTGGATTCCTTGTTCTGGCAAAGGCACTCATAATTGGCAGAGAGCCTGGCCTGTGATTCCTGGGCCTGGAGCAGAGAAAATGGATTTAGTTTCACTGACTGTACCTACTCTTTTAATGTGTGTCAGAAATACCAATATCTTAAATATGTAATAAGGTAGAGAAGGCAGATAACAGAGCCACAAGACATAACATGAGTAAATAACATTTACATATGTCTATGTCACATTTGCTGTAAATAGGCTATTACATATTTCTTATTCACTGGTTCCATTCAGACAATTTTATGCAGTTTTGTAAAAATGTATCCAGTTCATTGTCATTGATGAATGGAGTAAATTGAGTTTCAAAGTGTGTGTTCTCTCACCAGTCCTCTGGATCACAGTCCCTGAAGCCTTTTGCGAAAGGATTACTGGCGATTTTTAGCTGCGTTATCTACAAGGAAAAGGACAAAGTCAAGTAAACATTCATGTCAAAGTGGAAAGTCCAATAGAACAACAACACATCATTACGTGACATATACACGATTGTTCCAGGCTTTTGGGTTTAGGCTATGATTAAACACGTGAACGTGTAATATTCATGAAATACATAGTAGCCTAGGCCTCCTATACTCGACACGAAAAAATAGAGTGGAACGTATCACTGAATATGGCGAGATAGATCTACTAACTAGTGAGGCTCAAAGCATTTACCGTTACGTTGACTTAAAGAACGCCACTATAGCGACCCCTTTCTCCTTTTATCGAAACGTAGTTTATGCCAATATATTATAACCAACATGAAGGTAGGCATTTATCAACAAACAAATGGAAAACGTAGTTTTGATAATTGCCTACAGTTTAACAAGTTTTGTGACCTTGACACTGAAATGAAATGCCAGCTGAACATGTCATTTTTAATAATTGATGAGACCAATAGTTTTGCACATCCGTGAATTAAGTTATGTGGTCATGAATATCCGGAATGAGTTGATCAACAAACTTAAAGCCCCTCGGTGCGCGTTGGAGACCCGTTAGAGACCGAGAGGTCAAACAGATAACACAGAGCAGGAAAGACAGGGGAAAAAAAGAGAGTAACTGGACAGCTGTGCAGGGGCATCAGTGCACCTTTCAGGCGCAAAAATATCATGTAAACGAATTATGTTCAGCTATTTGATACAAGAAAAACATGTGTTTAAAGGACACGGGATCAAAGCAAGAATCAGTTGCTCCATAAAAGGAATGATGCAACGTCAAGTAGCTCTTTTTACATTTCTTAAATTTGGTTTACATTTAAAGATGGTTCGTTTAATCCTTAATGTGTTTCACATAAATTTAGATTTTTTTTTTTTGGGGGGGGGGGGTGGTTGTATGTAGCCTAATTTTGTCATAGTGCATTATAGTCGGGTTTACTAGCAGTAGGCCTACATGGTGTTCATTTGTGCCCTGTTGGAAATATGTAATAGTCAAATCATGCACACATGAATTAAAACATCTAGGATTCGTTTGTCAATCGAATTATTTTTCATGCAAATTATTAGGCTATTAGTTACTAGGCTAATACTATGAGTTTTACTTCATTATTATAAATAGAGGCAAACAGGCTGGGTCCACGTATATCGCGCCGTTTAATGCCTTCTGCTTTATAGTTTGCCTTATTCAGTTATACTTTTTAAATAGCCCCATGGTGCAAAAACACTGCATAAAGTTCGTGAGTTTGTGAAAACAACAAAAACACACTACAACAAGCATCTATTATCATGCTGTGATTTTATCATATAGGCCTAATGTGTGTTATTATATCTGCATAGCATGTAAAGTGAGATATCCTTACCCTGTGGTTCTGGTATGCTGTGACCGCCGTGAACCGTGTTTCCTCAAAAACAAAGGTCTTATAATTCTCCTCCGCATACTTCTCACTGTCTTTGCGTGGGTCCACGTAGACGACGTGGAATCTCGGCTGGTATCTGTGCATTGAGTTCAGAATGATCTGCAGCGGGAGCGGGGAAAATGTTAGGCTTAATGGAATAAAACTGACTTATAAAATTAACTCAAAAGCTCAATGGACATTTGTCGATTGCGATGTGTCTAAAAAAATGTGTTTTCATAATCCCCTGATGGCTAATCAACGCAGGGGTTAGTTAATAAGTACAATTATCTTGAAAGTCAACACATTTTACGCACTAACCATTTTACGCACGATGAAATTTATCAAATCATTCAAATTATGATTAAAATTATGTAAAATCAATCAGATCTATTCATCAGGAATAAGTAACCTGGAAAAAACTATAAGTGTAGGAAAATACATTTGAAAAAAGTAACTGTCCGTGGAAACATTTTGGCACACAAGACAAACGAATGTGCAGGTGCTTTATATATATAAATATTAGACTCTCTTTCAAGTCATTTGGAAGCAATGGCAAGCAGTGCAAATAAATACTTTTTTTGTAAACTAAGGTCTTCGTTACAATACTTACATGTCCATTGTCATCCAGTAAATTGTTAGTCAGTTTTAGTTTATCGAATGAGACTATCTGCTTCATCCACTGTGCGCCCTTGGCGGGAGAGTCCGGGTGGTAGTGAACTCTCCCGGGAGTAGCAGGGTCAGCTTTACCCGCCACCAGCCAGGAGGAGCTGTGAAAAGCATACCTAAGACAGGAAGAAAGGAGCAACATTTTAATTGAGGTTTCATAGACCTACATTCTGTTTTTCAATTGAATTCCTTGTCTCGGGCCTACACTTTGAGTTGGATACATGCTCATTGGAACATATGCCATAGCCTATACATTCACTGCAGCGAAAGTAGACTGGCACAAAATATTTTACAAGAAAAGTATAGATTTGTATCTTGTTCATTTGGTAAATAAAATGTACCTGTATCGTTTGTCGTCGACTGGTAGGAAATCCATTAGCAGCATGTAGTCTGCCATAGGATCCATTCCAAATATTTTCACTTGAAATGTTGGAAACATTCGCCTGACAGAAGAAAACACATGATACGTTTACATCGGTTTTCTTTGACTTGGCTCTATCATTGTCTATGGGTTCATCTGCAAATGTTTGTCACTGGGGTTTGCTTGCGTGGGATTTGGGAGATTGTGGCAAATCCCCGTCAGAAAATAAATTATATGTTGTGATATACTTCCCGATATTATTTTAGATTACACCATTTAGCCTTTTTTCTTTTTTCAACAGTTGAAAACATTATCTCACCCGCAGCCACAACAATAGTATTGTTATAGGGTATGCATTTTGCATTAGGCCTATATGTTGTTGCTGTAGGCCTCATGTTATAACGCCTTCCAAGGAAGAAGGAGGCCCGGGATTTTCGTTTTTTGTATGAAGTAATTCAATGCATGAATAAACAATGTTAGAGTATGGTTACATTTTTGCAAATTACGCTGAGCTTTATTTAACACTGTACAGTGTACACCTTTAGCAGAAATTACAGCTGCAAGATTCTTGGGGTATGTCTCTATAAGATAGGCACATCTAGCCACTGGGATTTTTGCCCATTCTTCAAAGAAAAACTGCTCCAGCTCCTTCAAGTTGGATGGGTTCCACTGGTGTACAGCAATCTTTAAGTCATACCACAGATTCTCAATTGGATTGAGGTCTGGGCTTTGACTAAGCCATTCCAAGACATTTAACTGTTTCCCCTTAAACCACTCAAGTGTTGCTTTAGCAGTATGCTTAAGGTCATTGTCCTGCTGGAAGTTGAACCTCCATCCCAGTCTCAAATCTCCGGAACACTGAAAAAGGTTTCCCTTAAGAATTTCCCTGTATTTATCGCCATGCATCATTCCTTCAATTCCGACCAGTTTCCCAGTCCCTTCCGATGAAAAACATCCCCACAACATGATGCTATCACCACCATGCTTCACTGTGGGGATGTTGTTCTAGGGGTGATGAGAGGTGTTGGGTTTGCCCCAGACACTGGGGCACAGTGTTTTCCTTGATGGCCAAAAAGCTACATTTCTGTCTCATCTGACCAGAGTACATTCTTCCATATGTCTGGGGAGTCTCCCACATGCCTTTTGGCAAACACCAAACCTGTTTGCTTATTTTTTTCTTTAAGCAATGGATTTTTTCTGGACACTCTTCCGTAAAACCCCGCTCTGTGGAGTGTACGGCTTAGTGGTCCTATGGACAGATACTCCAATCTCCGCTGTGGAGCTTAGCAGCTCCTTCAGGGTTATCTTTGGTGTCTTTGTTGCCTCTCTGATTAACACCCTTCTTGACTGATCTGTGAGTTTTGGTGGGCGGCCCTTTCTTTATTTTATTTTTTATTTTACCTTTATTTAACTAGGCAAGTCAGTTAAGAACAAATTCTTATTTTCAATGACAGCCTAGGAACAGTGGGTTAACTGCCTGTTCAGGGGCAGAACGACAGATTTGTACCTTGTCAGCTCGGGGGTTTGAACTTGCAACCTTCCGGTTACTAGTCCAACGCTCTAACCACTAGTTGTTGTGGTGCCATATTCTTTACATTTTTTAATAATGGATTCAATGGTGCTCCATGGGACGTTTCTGATATTTTCTATAATCCAAAGCTGATCTGTACCTCTCCACAACTTTGTCCCTGACCTGTTTTGAGAGCTCCTTGGTCTTCATGGTGCCGATTGCATGGTTGTGCCCCTTGCTTGGTGGTGTTGTAGACTCTGGGGCCTTTCAGAACAGGTGTATATATAGTGAGATCATGTGACATATAATGTGATCATAGTTAACTAACTGTGTGACTTCTGAAGGTAATTGGTTGCACCAGATCTTATTTAGGGGCTTCATAGCAAAGGGGTTGAATACATTGAATACGCACCACTTTTAAATTTTTTTTGTTTCACTTCACCAATTTGGACTATTTTGTGTATGTCTGTTACATGAAATCCCTCCCAAAATCCATTTAAATGACAGGTTGTAATGCAACATAATAGGAAAAACGCCAAGGGGGGTGAATACTTTTGCAAGTCACTTGCATTTCTCTTGCATTTCTCTTCTGCACTTTGATGAATTCTAACCACACACAAACACGTTGTTGCATCAAGGGACAATTATTTTCCTTCACCCTATCTTTCATAAATTGGCCTACTCTCTCTTTCTCTCTCCCCTCATGCACACACTTGCAGACGGGGTGGGGTGTCTCATATACCTTAAAACGTTTTATTGTATGTGAAGTAATCCCCAAACCAGTGAAAGTGATCCTAAAATCCTTGCTCAATTAACGTCAGTGTCTATTCAATGCTGCAGTTGTGGATAGGTGAGGCTAAAGTAGCTTTTAAAGTGCTCTCCCTCAGATCCTGTGTTGCTCAGTGTCTCTGGAATGACAGATGTTGTTCTGCTGTCACCCTATAACACAGAGCAGTTCAACTGAGCATTCGTAAATGCCATCTCTTATGGACCTCAAATCCTAAAATAAATATTGAATAATAAACGCAGTAATTCATAGTATGGCAAGTGGGCCTAAATTGTCCAGTAACAATTGCCTACGACATTGCATAAATAATGCCTATGGTCATATAGCGAAATTCACCAATATGTTTTTTGACTGCTATTCATATTTATGCTATCAAATGCTATCAAATATTGTTTTATTGCTCCGTTGCCTACGAGACAGCATGTAAACATCAAGGTTATATTATGAGAGAAAGAAATAGGCATAGGCCTGTAATTTTACTAATACCTGGATTGTTTACAGTAGCAAGTTATTTTAATGCAAAACTTTCTAGCTTTTGAAAAGCGCAAAATGTTGCATTTTGATAGGGTATTAAAAAAAAAGGGGTGCATAACCGTAACAGTCGAATAACTAGCTATAACTCAAAATGTCTCACTTGTGTTCATTAAACTGGTAGCATAGCTAGCATACAGAAATCGGTGGTGGTAGTCAGTCGTTTTAACTGTAATACAGTTGATTGGTGATGATGGGGTTGGCATCCATACAAGCATTACTACCTCGAGTTCCATTGACATCTTTACCGCATCTATGCCATTGCCCGAAAAATGCGAATTCTGGAACGTTCTTTATAGCTCTCTATCTGTTTTAACAATCTCATGTATGGTCCCCTACATGCCTTAGCTATGGTGTTATTACTCTGTATAAGATAGGAAAGCACAAGTTTAACCTTTGTGAGGTGGGCCTTTATGTCAAGGAAATCATGACTCACACAGGGGAAACAGAAGGGCCTTTACGCATACAATTATCCCCTAAAAACGCATGCGTAACTTGTATCAACGCCCTTTCGAACATCGTAATTTTATTCAGTCAGAAATAATAAGCTTTCTCTGCCCACACGTGTAGGCCGTTTTCAATGTTTGCTGTGAAATAGCCTACCCTTCATTGTATCCACTACTCCAAATTAAATAAAAATGCTTAATTTCAGAGAATGTTTAACATAAAAACTGCAGGCACAATATTTGTTTCGGTTACAGTCTGACTATAAATGATATTTAACACAACAGGATATTCCTTTAATAGGCCTAGTTTTTGAGTGAATATTTTATCTAAATATTACAGTAAAATGAGCTAAGAGATGTTTTCAATAGGTCGATAAGCTTGTATATTGCTGCGTAATTTCTATTGCAACATCACACCAACATAAATTTGTAATTGAGTAAATACACACCAACTTTAAATATCTTCTCCCAACGTATCTCATGATTTAGGCCTACTTTGCGTGTGTAAGCTCTCATGGCATACATTTGAAATAGGAAACTAAATATTTGTTCATAACATGAGCTTATATCTGGAAGCCCAATGCACCCGAACCCAGTGAAGCCTGCATGTCTCCTGGTAAAACTTCCACTCACCTTCCAGCCTTAGTAACGATCATCTCCGTTCCCAGGTGATTAAATTCATCCCATAAAGCTTTCATCTCCAACTGAACGTTAATGTTGGCCACCTTAGGGTTCTTTTTCACCAGAGACTTGCTGTTTGGTGTGGAACTGGGGGACGACGAGGAACAGTTGGAAGACCCGGTGTCGCTCTGCTGGGCCTGTGCGGGGTTCGACCCCGAGTAGTTGTAGCTGTGTTGAGCGGCCGGGCATGGCTCAAAGTGGGTGTCATGTTGGCTGTAGGGGTCCCCGGGGGACGGAGAGAGATGGTAACTCCCCGGTGCGTTGAGGCTGTTTAGGCTGCTGGTCGTGAAGGCTGCAACATCGCAAAAATGGGACAGCTGCGTCAGCCACGGACTGGATATTGCTGAAATCATTCCAAAAGCTGGATTTTACTATATGCTTTGCACACTGAAAGCAGTTGTAGTCTTGAGTTATTTTTTTTTTCAAAGTTAAACAGCCTTCATAGATTTTCGAATAGTTTTAAAATAGTTTCCGTTTCGTGCGTCTATTAGTATTTTCTGCGTCCATTAATCCTCGCTGTTGCATCCAATGCTGTAATAAACTACAGCCTAAATCCTAAAATGCCAGTTGCCTTTAGTGAATTCGCTTCGCAACGTTTCTCGCAAAAAGTTAAATAGCGAGGGAAAAAAAACATTTAGAACTTTTATTTTTCTGCGTCCCTAATTATAATTCCCAATACTGATCAAACATGTTTTTGTAGAACTATAACCCTGTGCATACACGTAAATTGTTTTTCCGAGGGATTGTGTTCAAAAGTATTCCAGGCGGCCTCCGCTCTGCTGCGCTACTGCGGTATGCTAGACTGCAATCCAGACTTCTCTCTTATCTCTCTACAGGGCCTCCCCTTCACGATAAAACCGGTTCTTATTTCTATTTAGATAAGGAACTGCAGGTAATGTGCCTTTCCTCGCCTTGGGACGAGACTGATTGACAGTGAAGTGCGCCCCTTTTAATGGGCTTTCCGGCACCCATTTACTTTTGGATAAGGGTATCGCCCACATCGTCCTCCTGTAACAATAGACGGGCTGGCACAGTGAAGGGACAACTTTTTTACGAGGTAAACAAACACTTATATGCATGAACAAACAAACGCAACATTATTTTGGGGTTAATGTATCTTGAATTATTATTATATGCCAAATGGAACTGGGATAAGGGACCCAATTCCACTGTGTTGGACATAGGCCTATTGTCAACTGTTTTTACCATTAATACGCGCTGGTGACCCATGAACCCCCGCCCCTAAATTCTCATTCCTTATTTTCAAAATGTGTTCTCGTTCTCTTCTCTGATGGTAGTAGCTTGTGTAAGAACTAAAATCAGTATTTTGACAAGCTTCTGCAGTTCTGTAAAGATATCATTCGCCTATGAACACAGTTTTTTTTCCGAAGTTATGCTTAGTTTAAGTTATGAATAACTTCCTATTGTCATATGCATCATATTTTTTCGCGGAATATTCCTATAGTATATACTGGATGTGACTTTTCGGGAATATTTTTACATGAACTTACCTTTACATTGTAGCCTAGTCTAGCATCAACATTGTTTTATTGATAGAGTTACACTAACTCAAACATCTGGATGCTCAATTTTAGTATATTGCCGGAACAAGATCACATCTGTATGCAACAACAACGTAAACAACAACAACAACAACATGAGATGAGCAACAAACAAACTTGAAGCAAGCAAATATTTACAAGGTTATTGTCAAGACCGCGCTCGTACCTTCCATTTCTCTGGTGACAGTGCTGTAGTGCATTTTAAACGAAGTGTAACAGTTGTGCTGGTTTTGCTTGTCCAGGCCAGTGCGGTGTTTGTCAAATCTTGCGTTTCCTGCTTGCTCCGCAGCTGAAATCAGAGAGGCTATACTGAAAGCATTTGCTTTTGGAGATAGGGGACCGCTGTCGTCCATAGGCGAGAAATCAGGTCGAGAAATCCGTCTCTCCTCTGCTTCCTTTACGCCCTATTCCAGAAAACAGAAGGCTCGACACAATGCGCAGGAACATACGCTGCAATAGTTTTACATTTCTCCTCTAACATTCGTTGATATTCAGTGACCTTTTGGCGAAGTAGTTTAGATAACTCCGCTGTTTTTAAGGCAAAGTATTTCCTCTGAATCTTTTTGAAGATATGGTCAACATTCATAACTTTTCCATTGCACGAATTCAATTGATATGCCCAAACACGTCCACTTGATTCAAAACCTCGTTCATCCGCAGAGAGCTCTTCCCTTCTCCCCCATTCGGCGGCTGGGTGATGTCATAAGAGTTCGCTCGTCTGCCTTGAAGAGAAGCTACCGCAGAGAGAATGTCAAAAGTGAGAGCTCCACGCCTCCCTTGCAGGGCTCGAAAAAAAAGTGTGCACGCTTTGACTGGATGTTTTATTTGAATAAGATCTGGTCAATCATGTGCCAAATTTGAATACACTTTGGGAAAAAAGTATAACGTCATTGCGGATGTCCGGTTTGAAAGTACTGCAATTATACAGTAAATTATATTACTGGGTCTTTTGATTGTGCAATGATAGCGCGCGTAATTTCCAAATACCTTGGGCATGGGGCCGTTGTTGTCCTGAGCTTCTTGGTCAAATGAACTAGGAATTGTTGTTGCGTCTATTCTTATGGAGTTTGGATTAATGTATTAATTTATGGTTATTTTGTTCCCATAATTTCCCAATTGTATGTATTGCCTAATTGGTGCAATGGCTGCACCACCCAATACAATATGACCTCACTTAATACCTGAATACTATTGATCTCACGATCAGACATTAGTTAGACATTTGTTTAACTCATATGGATTATAGCGTTTTATTTTTCGTAAACTAAATTATTGTCTACCCTATTTTTTGCCTGCCAATTGTAATCTCAACGCGTACAGCTATATTCCATCGTATGATAGTTAGTTTGTGGCTGGCTGGACATATTGGGTCTTGTAGTCAGTAAACAACGTTCAGCGCAAGTGTTGCAGAATAAAGACTGGGGCTACTGCCTTGTGAGCCTGCTATAGTGCAAGGAGAGCTGCCTCGTGCGCTTTGCTAGACACTTGACCTTTATCTTGCGTGTACAGTATCTCTTATCAGCTTATCAAGCTTCATAATTAATTAACAGTAACAAAAGTTTTGTTTGGTTGAGTTACTGAGATAGCAACCGGGATTGAGTCTAATTTACACTTGGGCTATTGAATAATGCTCAGCTGCAGCGGGCTAATGGGATAATTTTGTGAGCTGCACCGCTGTTGTCTTTGCAGATTAGACCTATTTGTTTTGGATGTTTTCTTAATGCAATCAAACATAAATAAACTACTGTGGTAATCTGTTGTTTTTAAGTTTAGAATTGTACATAATTATTTGGATCATTAATATAATTTAGCCTTTATCTTTAGCCAACAGAATTAACTCATGCAATAACCTTGTAAAGGAACACATTTATTTGACCTTCGCTAGCAATCCCTGATTATTTATCTTTCTTTAATTACTACAGCATCTAAGCAAAGGCCAAATACACTTAAGTCGTATGTTTTTATACTGTAGCATCTTAAAATGCTAAACCAAGTGTGATAGACAAATAGGTCCACATCATTTCTTGATAGGATATAAATCAAGGACATGTGTTATCACTTTATTGCCATGTTGTCTATCGGCCTCATTGTTCACTGTGCTGTTTTGATATTTCATGAAAATGCAAGACTAACATTGTTTTATTATCTTGAAGATTAAGTAATCCACCTAAAGAAAATGGCCATGTATTTCGTTATTTTTTATCAGATGATGCCATTGATACCAGCTCACTTCATCATTGCCATGTCGGAAGCGTCCTTTCTTTGTAAATACTCAGGTGATAACAGACAAAATACAGAACCTGATCAAATAGGAAGACTCTTTAGGAATTCGCTTGAAGGCCTTGGCGCACATGCGGGAGGCGACAGAAAACACGTATTCAACAAGCTTTGCCCGAATAAACTATGAATTAGCAGACACATAACATTTACTAAATAATGAGAGTAATGGTTTATACTCTCATGAAGTAATGTTTTTATATATATACAGTATGTTCATTACTTAATGAATGGACAGCCTAAACATATTATGTTTCCTATTGTGTTTCCTGACATGAGTGTTTTATCTTCACCTATAAATACAATTATACATTTTAGACTAGCCTATTGCTAGGTATACGTTCCCGTTGCAAATAAGATAAAATAGCAGTAGCTCAAAGAATTGGTGGACATAGGCTATTTCCATATTGGCCATATTCGAAGTAATTTTAACGGCAATATTTCCTGTCCATTTGAAGCCCATATCTTACATTTATTTAAAGCGTTGGTAGTTTGGTGGGACACTCCGCAGCGCTGGTAAAGTTACCTGTCATGACTCTCGCTGGCTCCTCACCATGTTTAGTTGCCAAACGTTCTTGGACGTTTCAGATATAAATGCCATGAATAGAGCCGAAGTGATTCCTTATTCTACAACAGAGGCATATTTGTTATGCAAAGCATATTCCAAACTGAACGTTCCAAAACGTTGCGTCCTGCTGAACGCGCCCGAGGTGTGCCTGTTGCAATTTTGCATAGTTTACCGTGTTAGATTTACCTCTGAAGTTTTTACGGTTCTTTTATATTTCAGTTAGGCCTATTTAAATGGACCATAGCAGACCATATTTATCTGTCGTTATTCCGATGTAGTCTATAAGCGTTAATGAGGCCCACTCAAACATTAACCCAGCAATAATGATGTGGAGGCCTAATTTAGAGTTATTGCCTGATTTAAGGTCAATTGTGTTTATTTTACGCAGTAGCTTAATGTCATTTATTTCGTCCTGCTGTATGTTAGTTAGCCGACTCTTCGAGAAATACTCGATAGGTTATTCCCTTATTTGGATGTTGACGCATCCGAAGAGGCCTCGGTGGATCTTGTCCAAATCCGGGACATCATCTCCATCAGTGACGCAGATATTCCGTCTCGATAAGGAGCAGCGAGCGCGGACAACAGTGCCATTGACCTCCAAATGCAGGAAACCGGGGACAAAGGAAGTGATGTTGAGCCAATGTATTTTACTCATCTCACTGTTTGTAGTCCTCTTGGTTTGTATGTTGTTTCAAGAAGGAATGCCATAGGCCTAGTATTGTTCACACGTTTCATATGTAGTCAAGAGTGTAACTATTAACATTTGAAATGCAATTTTGTGATCAATGTTTCATATTCAACAGCTTTCATTGTCCTCCGTTTGCAATTGCCCCTTTAGACCTGTGCTTTTGAATATACAGTACCTTAATCCATAGATTACACGTTTTCATTCCTTCATCTTCTACTTTCTGCCCGACCAATGGCATGTTTTAAACCGAACCCATCAATCTAGCGATATAGGTAGTGATGTCATTTTCTTATTTAAAAAAAAAACGTTTTCACGTTAGTCTTATACCTCCATAAAGCGGAACACACATTCATTAAGTAGCCTAGGTTAAATGGCCCGAAAACGTCGTGCATAATTAAATGTTTTACGGGGTAAAGCATGCATCAAGTTTACAGGCGCAATATTTGTAATTATTATTTTTTAAATGTAACCTTTATTTAACCTGGGCAAGTCATTCTTATTTACAGTGACGGCCTACGGGTGATCAGTGGGTTAACTGCCTTGTTCAGGTTGCAGAACGCCAGATTTTTGCTTTGTCATGTCGGGGTTTCGATCCAGCAAACTTTCGGTTACTGTCCCAACGCTCTAACCACTAGGCTACCTACCTGTGGCCCCAGTGGACACCGGTGGTTTGTTTAACCTTTTTATTTATTTTTATCGTGCCCAATCATGTTTTATTAGGAATAATATGCACCTATGCACTTTTTTGGGCACGTGATATTGTGTACTATATAGGCTTTTGAATGATTTGTGTTTTGCGTACAGGGCTATATTTCTTTTGAACAGTTCGATTTGGAATATAGCGTACCCTTTTTTTAGACACTTGAAATATTTATATTCACTGGGTTACATGTATTTATTTGATCCAGTTCTCCGAACAGATAGCCTATTTGTTGTTCATGAAGTGAATAAACCAGTGTCACACCATGGACGAAAAATCCTTTCAACATTTATTTATCTCTAGTCTTCCTACCTCATCACTTGCTACTATACTTCTCCCATGTACCTTATGTAACATGGTCTAGTGTCCTTTTGTGTTTCTTTATAGGACAGGCTATAGCTTATGTTGTCTCCAGTAATATGTGTATACCACTGCGCGTTATGTGTGGCTTGCGCAATGGAATGTGTATAGAAAGCAATATTTCGTTTTTCATTTCCTTTTACCCCTCGGAGGGATGTAAAAGTCTCTGCAAAAAAACAATATTTGTCGCCTGCCGTTGGGTTTTACGTTATTTGTATTAGATGTTAAACAATAGACGAGTAGGCCTATAGCCTACAATATTATAATATGCATTACAAGTATATTATTGTTGTTGTTTAGAAGTGATTATTATAGCCCGTCTATTCATTCTTATTTCTGTTTGTTGACTTCGTTGTGCATGTTGTTTTTCTCGCTGTCAAAAGTTTGAAGTTGCCTGTTGATATATTTGGTAAGTCTTGTGTGGTCCGCTACTCTGTGCTAAATATTCTTCTGTTGTGGTAACATGATAAATCGCAAAAACAAGAGCTCCAGCCCATGCCTCATTAAATAACTTGGGACACAGTATCTGTTTAGGCATGCTTTCTGTTATCTTTGTGTGTTATCAAACGTCTAGGTGCGAAGTGGATTTGGCTTAGACACTTCGGCATGCTTGCCTCAGTACAATAATACTCGATTGCATTTTTGGCCTAACTGGTCCATGTCTGTAAAAAAAAATAATTGACAAAATCTCTAACACACCCACGCATAAGCCTTTTAGTGGTTGATTTTTAGGATCGTGTTCTATAGAAATAAATTAATAATTTCATAATTTCTGACCGTAATACAGCTTCAACGACTTTCTAACAGATATTTTCAATTTCTAGAAAACCCCCAAAGGTTCGATGTTATTTATAACCTCAAATCAATTAACAAATGATACATTTTAGTGGTGTCCAAGGATCATAAAACAACCATTTCAACATTCATATAGCGTGACTGAAAGTGTTGGGACAGACCAGCACGCTTCATATATAAAATTCTATCCTATGTAAATATTGGTCTAAATCCTTGAATAAGACAGGGAGGAAGTCAGCTAGTTGACCGCTGACAGTTGACTTGCTGAATAGCTGCTGTCCAGTCTCTCCACGGACATTTGGAAGTAATAAACAGCCAATAGTGCACATATAACAAGTCTTATAAAATGCCATTTAGACCATTTCACTTGAAGAAATTATTGGCCGCCTCATTGATTAGCTTCCTAAGTGGCTGACTGACTGCATTCGATTATATTCGCATGAGAGTATTTAATTTAGAGTTTTATTAACCAGCCATCAAAACATTTAATTGGATAATATTACATT